>NW_024065914.1:0-246681 GCF_011947395.1 Colletotrichum karsti | reverse complement strand
CTGGGGGCTCCGGGCGCGCGGGGGCGCGGCGCGCGGCCCCCCCCCCCCCCCGGATGGTTGGTTGTCTTGTCTCGAAGATGGCGATCAGGCTGATTAGCTGATGCTTACGGGTCTACTGGACAAGGACTCCTGTGCTGGTGGCATAATGACGGGGTCTTATGGTTATGGTTGAGATGTCAACTCTGTTCTTGTTTTCACTGTGAGGACGAGATAGACAACATGTTGTTGCCGGATCGTGGAGTCTGAGAAGGGCCGATGCAAGATTGAGGTCAAGTTTGTTTTGTTTGGTGCTGGGCCCGGCGATGTTTCTGTCTGTGCAGCATGTTTGTTATGTGTCTGCGAGACCAAACTTGCCAAGCCATGGTGGTCCCACAAGGGAGCGTTGAAGAAAGCGTTCAAGGGAGTTGCGGGAGTTGACGACAACATAGACGTCGCGTCTGCCCAGCACATCTAGGTTGGGATTACTCCAGGCTCACAACACACTACATCTATGTGAGCCTGGAATAATCCCGAAGTCTTGCTTTTCAGAGCAACACTAGTGCTCTTCTTTCTTCATAGTATTTCCTCCTTGAGGATCTTATGCGTGTAAGTTGTTTCTGTAACCCACTTGCCGCCTGTGCGGCTGCAGGATACGGCGGAAGCCAACTTGGTGTGTGTCGAAGGCGGCCATGGCGGCAGCAGCAAAAGTGTACCTGGCCATGTTAGGCTTGGCACGCACGTGGACGTGGGCTGACTATCCGATGTACATCAAAACCGTCCTGGCAGCGCTGGGCAACACAAGGTGCGGAGTTGCAGCGGGACGTTAACGGGACTTTGTTGCCTGCATACGTCTGTTACCGCTTGGTGCTGGCTGGCATTCGGTCGAGTTGTCTCGCTGGTGATAGTAACGGGGACGGTTTGGAGGCTGCGTTCTGCACGAAGGGAAGTTAGAGCAGAAGGATAGACAGCCAAGGGCGAGAAGGTGGCGCCACTCTCCTTCGATTGCGGCAAACAAACGGGGTCCTTGAATCGGGACGGCTCCAGTGGAACGCGCAGAATGAAGCTTATTCGGTTTGCCTCATGGAAGCAAGTCATGTCAGTAATTGGTAAGACGGTGTGGGTGGAGGGGAGACGAGACACGCCCGACTGACTTTTTGCTGTGTGGCGTAGAGCCGGTCGCCGCCGGAGGGAAGTGCCGACGGATATCGGTCTGCTGGTCTCAATACAGCATGTACGGGGCGGAAGACCTAACAGCGAGCAGCGAGCCAGTTAGAAAGAGAGACCGTCTGGGCCGGGGCCAGATCTGGAGCCAAGCTTTCTCAGAGTTCAGGCAGATTTGAGATGTTTGGGGTTTAAGGTTCTTCAGAATCAGCAGATGGAAGAGATGGTAGGGCACAAGGACAGATGGGCAAGACAAGAGGTGGCACGAATAGAAATACAGTCTGTATGTATTATTGGTCGTTAACGTCGTGACTAAAGTTCGGGTCTGGCTCCCGAAAAGCTTAAATGTATAAACATGTATGAAAGAAGAAATGAGATGCAGGAACTGCCGCCTTTGCCTTGGCGGTGGGTGTATCATAAGCTCCAAGTGTAGCCGCCATATCCCGTCCCTGAAAAGATGACGCCGGCCGAAGGAAGGGAAGCCTCAAACCATGTGAGATGGGTCTTCCCGTCTGCAATGTACGTCGGATGTGACAGCCTTGCCACCGAATTAGCCCCCAAAAGTGCCGACAGAGGGATTCTTGGTATGGCCTTTCGTCGGGACGGTGAGGTTTCGTGTAGACGCGACATAGGTCTGCGGGTCGTAAGAGCTTTGGAGAATGCTAGCCTCAGCATCGTCGATGCTGTGCCGGTAGCTGCTGTCAACGTCGTCCATTGCCTGGCTGTACCGACTGTTGTCGTCGTTCACGTCTCCGGTGCTGTACAGGCTGAGACGATGTTGGCTGTGTGGTTCCGAATTACGTCGGGTTTGGAGGACTTTTGGTCGGCTGAAGTTGTGTATTCCGTTGCTCGGAGCGCTGATTGCTTGTTGATTCAACGTTCGATCTCTCCTGTCCGCGGGGCTCAAACTGGCTTCATCCAATTGAATCTTGATGGTGTAGACCGAGTTCTTCTTGATAACCACTGGTAAGGGTTTGTTCAATGTCCCTTCGCTGAGGCGTTTTGCGTTGCCAGGCGTGGGTGTCGACACTGGGGATTCCATGGGAATAGTGTCGGAGGCTTCCAGATCAGTCTCGAAGGTCAATTGGCTTCCCATCTGTGATCCTTTCGTAGCCTTGTCGGTGGCCATCGGTAAGCTTGTGCGTTGTGACTTGTGCGACTTTGAGGATAGTAGCCTTGGCAGGTAGCGGTTGAAAAAAGGCTTCGTCGACGGCACACTGGTGCAGATAATCCCGAGAAATAACTCAACACATGACATGAGCCAATTCATCCAGGCGTTCCATGTGACGTCCGCTTCTGTGGTCATGACCCAGGTGAAATACGTGCGAGCTGCTCCTGCAAAGGAAGCGAGAAATCCCGCGCCAAACAACATGTTGACGATGAGCATTTGTCTTGAAGAGAGCTTGTTCTTGTAGACGATGCGGACCAGTGTCAGAGGAAGCAGCACCACCACAAAGTCGGTGACAGTGTTGATAATGCTTGCGACCAGAAGGTGAGCTGCCTCGTTGATGCAGTTTTGTGGTTCTGCTGACAGAGTCCAATATTGTGATAGTGGCCTAGTTCGTATAAGAAAGAGAGCTAGGAAAGAGGGCTGATCCACTTACCGACACTGCAACATCGCCACGAGCATGAAGATTATGCCATTCATAGCGATGAACGCCTCCAATCCAATGACAAGAAGACTGAACTTCCGAGAAGCTTCGTGCGCAATGCGATATATCAAGGCAAGCATCGATAGCTTTGTGAAAGTTGTCGCTAGGTCGAACAAGATTTGGCTGGCAAGTCCCATCTGAAGAGATCCCGTCAGTCTGTCGACGGGCACATCCCACACGTGTCGTCCCCAGCCATATCTGTCCATTGATATCATTCCAACCACGACGAACCCCGTAGCTGGAATAAACGCCAAGATGACGAGGATATCATCCCATCCAAATCCATTGGTAATATGTTTTCGGGTGTATGTCCGGATGGCGATGATTGTCGTAGCAATAGCCAGGAGGATAAGAGCAATGATCTCGTTGGCCGGGCCTCTCGTTTCGGGGTTGTCGTAACGTGGTGTTGGCCAACTGAGAATGACTTCTGGCGGCGGAATCCTCATGTCGTCGATGTCCTCAACATCGTCTTACAAAAGACTGAAGACCAAAAGCCCGAAAACGATGTTGACACAAATGGAGAAGGAGGGGGTGTTGGCGTCCTTTTTCTTCCCTTTACAGCACCAGTGACAGTCCGAGGACACGCGGGGACGAATGAGAGACGGGACGAGGGGATGGGCAAATTCAATGGGAGGGCAAAAAAGAGTCTTTCAGCAACGGTGACCGTGCTTGAGCCTAATCAACAGACGGATGCAGTGAGAAAGCATGTCCAGGGTTGTGACATCAAGATGATGATGCGCGCTCTGGCCAATATATCCATCTGACTCTGGACGGTAGCCAGCTCAACCCTGGGGCCGTTGCGGGGGACGGTAGGAGAAGTTGCCGTTGGCGAGACATTTGCAAAGTCGCACTGGGGACTTGAACTGGGGTTCTCGTGAGGAACTGGTGGTGTCGTATCGTGTTGTCTCTCTCGGCCATTGGGTATCCACGAGGCGGTGCTGAAAAGGGAATTAACGGATGTCACTCCGTGGATACAACGGCACCTTGGCTGGTTGCATGTCTGTGTGAAGAAAGTTGGACTAGCAGCCCATACTTTGGCGCCTTGCTTCTTTCCGTAAGTCATAGTCTGTGGCAGAGTAGCATGACTTCCCAACGTCGTTAGAAGCCAGGGCGAGAGCAGTGAGCGCGCAGCCCTATCGTCGATTTTGCGGCTTGGTCCGCTTGGCCTAAGAGGAGGCTCAACGCCCGACTAGCGTGTATTGAATCTGCAGGCGTACAAGACGAGGTGGATGACCGGGATCAAATGCCGCTACCATGGTGGCAGCAGAACGCAGCTACCGACAGACAGCTGCCAGAGCAGCTCTAGCTCTGGATATCGACGTTGTCAGAAACCCATCCATGATCGCCAACATCATGCGCAAGAATCGCAATCATGGGTATGAAATGCTGAAGGGTGGCCGGAAAAAGGTGTGCGTGGTGGCCTGCTAGGTACAAACGCCGGCAAGATGGGAATAAACGGTTTGGATAACAGGGTGCCGACCCCGGTCAGGATGCTGTTGTATGGTGGTGACACCTTAGAGAATCCTCTAGTATTGGTCATTATTGAGCCTGGGATGATAGAATGGTGTGCTGGTTGTACCAAGACTTAACATGAAGGAGACATGTCTTCCTGGATGAAGATCAGAAAAGCGTTTCTGGCCGGGAGGGAAAGATTGGCGAGTCGTTTTTCGAAGCCGTGACGTCTCTTCAATGCTTCACCTCTATTGGCGGTCTAGTCCTAGGAAAAATTGTTTGGAGCTTGGCAGGACGCACGGGTTTGGGTTCGTCGAAGCGCATTGACGGCCGAGCGAGGGGATTGTCAAACCGAGCGCGTCGGAGGATTCTGAGCACCACGGTCCCTTTTCGATTTTGGACCGTTTGGCTTCGACGTTCTGGATTGCCAGCCAATAAACTTGGAGACCGACCACTCTGGCCGTTTCTCAGGGCAGGGTTGCTCAAATATACCCCGCAAAACGGGTGCTTTCGAGTCTTGCCCTGTCATGTTGCCGTCCCTATCACATCGGATCGTGAGGATCCCATGAGTGGCTGCGTTTGAATGCTACGTTATCTGACGAACGACATAAGCCAGGGTAGCCATGGCTGACATGCTGAAGAAATGCGAAGCAGGTTCTGCATGTCAGCGGATGGAACAAGATGGCACATGCTGACGTGAAGTCGTGTTGGTGATGGAGGAGGATTTGACAAGTTAGTGTCAGTTGAAGTTGATGCGGTTGGTTCTACAACGGCTAGTCCATCTCCACATCTGCCCCTGCAGCATCGACAGCAGTGACCTTAGTCATCCTCGGGACGACCCTTCCCGCCGGCCCCTGATTGTTGTTCCTACCTTCACTTCTTCTTTCCCCAACATCTTCATGATATTACTTACTACCTGCTGCTTCAATTCCATGACACAACGGGCGGAATTCAACCTATCGTCGACATTCCTACGAGTAGTCACAACTACACGTCTCAACGGCTTCACCTACCTGTATCATCCTGAAGCCCCGCTGGTCCGCCAACATACACGATGTCTGTGTGGTAGGCTTGCTAAATATGATCTGTTTCCGAGTTGACCCTGGCGAGAAGCTGTTTCAATCGACGACCTCAAACTGGGGTTCCTGTGTCATCTGCGAATAGCTTCGCAGGCCTGCAGCTCGGTCCCGGTGTTCCTGTCATTTGCGGACGAGACCCGAAAACAACAAACGCCTTCCTCACCCCTCTTCCCTCCCTCGCCGTCCCTCACGAACCCACAAACGCCAAGAGCCGCACTAGAATCCCGGCCAGAAAAGATGCGATTGGGCCCTGAGATCAGCCCGGGGCTTAGCCCCGCGTGGTGTCCGGCCTGCCATCGGCTGTGCCCTCCGGGCTGAGAGACCCAGCTCCTTAAGTGAACGCCTAACTAGAACGACCCACGACATGGGTTCAGATCTTCCACTCGGTCCGCTCGTCAACCGGCTTGGGGTCGAAGTCGCACTCTTTCTTAGAACGCCATACTTCTAGAACGTCCTTTCGTCCTGTACACTGGTGTAGTTGAACGTGTCTCGGGCAGACTGGCGATGAATTACACCGGCTGGCGTGTATGAGAGGTGCAAGTCACACTCACTCCGCGTCTCACGACCAAACCAACGCCTCTCAAGTACAGTACCCTAAGACGTATCGACTTACACGGGTGGCCTCGCGAGTAGCCAAGCACTGTCATGTTCATGCGCTGTGCAAGGCCACCAGTCCAGCATATCCTCGATGTGGGTTGGCTTAGGCATACTCGAGATTGTTACAGAATGTCACGGTAACGTTGATCTTCTCAATGCGGTTCTCATGGGACCGACCTACTGAAAGGTCAAGCGGTCTGATAGCGCAAACCCAGTCGCGCATCATCAGAAAAACGTGGGGTATGTGAGGAGTATCGCTTATGAATGTCTAGATTATTCAATTGAATAAGACGTCGATTCTGGTGATGTAAACATGTTGAAGTTCATCATGATTAAGCATCTTTCAAAGAGCATAAGTTGGGAGTCAATGTTGCATCAAGGCGCCACAAGCGACTTCCATGTGAGTCGGGTATCAACATCGTCTCGCAGTGAATTCCACTGCTATCGAGATTCGAGCCCTCTTTCTATCACATAAGCTTATTGTTACGATTTCAAGGCCATGACCGCAGCGAGGAAGGCGTCTGAAGCGACCGCGATAAACTTTGGTAGCGTCAAAATGCTTGCGGAACGAAGATAATGGGGGATGTATTCTTTTCTCTGATAAGATTACTTTTTGGTTGCTTTAGTCGCATGTGAAATATCCTGGGCGCTCACCGCAGCCCGTTGGACTCATGAAGCAACGCTTCATCAAAGGAGCGTCGTCCAAGAGGGCATCCGTCATAGCTGAGACTTTCCTAACCAGATGAAGAAAATCTTGAGCTGGTATGATAGATGTGAAGTCGAGCACGGTCTTCGACAAGGACCAAAAGATGCCGATTGCTTTCTTATTCCCGGATCAGCAGACATGGGTTGTGAAGCCGACGGGCTGTTCAGGGTAAGTCAGCTAAGAGATCTGTGTCCCAAGAGCATGGGTTCTGGACAGGATGACAGTTACGCGGTCGATCAATGCCAGTTTTCTTTTCCCGCCTGTTACGGCATGAAGTCTATCACAAACCGGGGAAAGAGAAAACCTGTTCAACTCGCCGAATCGCCGAAGCGCCTCAGATGTTTCTTATTGAATAGCTGAGAAATGACGGCAGCTTGTTGCTTTTGAGTGCAGTCCAGAGAACGCAGAGCTCATGGCACACGATCATGTTTACCTCCGTGTCAACATCGAAGGCGTCTCAGCTGTGCTAAACGACTCCTTTGACTCTCTGACCCAGCTATACAGATGCGGTAAACGTGAGGGACACATAGATACGTTCAAGTCGGCCCTTTTGTCACGGTCAGCTTCGTAAGGGGCTCATAGAGAAAAGTCGTGTATGGATGCTCTGGACCACGATGATTGGAGAAATACGGCTATGTATTACTGACAGCAGTCGAAGCTATTGAGTTTTGACTGACTGCTCAAGTCATGAAGAACACCAACTTGAAAACCACCCACTCAATTCTCACCCTGTTACTCTTCTGCCGAAGGTTTCTTCCATGAATGCCGAGGTTCACTGACGTTGAACATCAAATAGCCGTATAATCGGGAGAATCAGGGTCCATGAGCGATTGGCCCGAGGCCTTTACCTCACAGAAATACAGGTTTGACAAAGTCCGGCTACCCGGAAACATCGCCGTACCAACAATAATAATCAAATCGTCAACTTCTTTCGGAAATATTCTTCATATTCCAAGGCTTTGGTCGCAACTCCTCTAGCATTATGACGGCTTGGTAGTTCTCCTGTCGTTAAATATTAAGCTTGGACATGCCGATGTCTCGACTGAAGACATGAGCTAGTCCTGACCTGGCCATGTGCTATTGAGTGCCGTTGATCTGAGCTCTGAGGATGAACCAAGACATCCGATTGGGTTGTTAGACAGAGGCTCGGCACACAGGGTGAAGGGATGCAACGACTGGGCACGAAAACTGTTGAGGGAGTACTCGTTGTTGGAGGAGGACAGTCTCAGCCCACGGCGAAGGAACGGCTCAGGTCACCATTGAGAAAGTGAGGTTGAGTGCGGGGCAACTGCAGGCGCCGGGCCAGATCGGAGCCCCACCGGAACTGCTGATTTTGTGCTGTGAGCGCTGTGAGGTGGCCGTGGCAGCGTGCCACTGGCAACCTCACTGAGGTGAGGTGCCCCTCCTGCATGGCATGCCCGTCCTGCGCGAGCCCCTCTCTGCCGCTCCATGAGACAAGCGCAGCCCACCTCGCGCTGGAGCTTTTTGACGTGACCCAACCCTGAGGTCTTTTCGTTGCTACCTACGACAAGCTAACGTCCAAAACCTGTACTGCGTCATTTACATCCAGACTTGATCTGATCTTCCTGAATCGATTATCGGACTCCCGAAGCTTCATCATTCTCCCTAGAATCATCAGATATCATCAATTGCCCAACATGGCTCGCAAGTTCTTCGTCGGCGGCAACTTCAAGATGTAAGTCTCTTTTGTTGGCGGGGTTCACGATCTCTGCGGATGGAGAGGGGATGCAAGCTCCGGTCCCGTCCAAAACAACAATACCACATTCTAACGCGGCTTGTTTTCTTTCTGCTAGGAACGGCTCCGTGTCGTCCATCAAGAAGATTGTCGAGAACCTGAACAACGCTACCCTCGACCCCAACACTGGTACGTGGCATTCCAATTAGATCGGATCGAGGGAGGGAAACAATGCAGCTGACAGTCACTCTCAGAGGTCGTCGTCTCTCCCCCTGCCATCTACCTCCAGCTTACCCGTGAGCTCCTCCGCAAGGACATCGAGGTTGCTGCCCAGAACGTCTACGACAAGCCCGACGGTGCCTTCACCGGCGAGATCTCCGTCTCCCAGCTTAAGGATAGCAACATCAATTGGGCCATTCTCGGTCACTCTGAGCGCCGCACAATTCTGAAGGAGTCTGACGAGGTTGTTGCCTCCAAGACCAAGTACGCCACCGAGAACGGCGTCGGCGCCATCTGGTGCTGCGGTGAGTCACTCGAGGAGCGCGAGGCCGGCACCACCGTCGACGTTGTCAGCAAGCAGCTGGCCGCCCTTAAGGCCGCCATCTCCGACTGGTCCAAGGTCGTCATCGCCTACGAGCCCATCTGGGCCATCGGCACCGGCAAGGTCGCCACCACCGAGCAGGCCCAGGAGGTCCACGCCGCCATCCGCTCCTGGCTCGCCAAGAACGTCAGCGACAAGGTCGCTGAGGAGACTCGCATCCTGTACGGCGGCAGTGTCAACGAGAAGAACTGCAAGGAACTGGCCAAGGAGAAGGACATTGACGGCTTCCTTGTTGGCGGTGCCAGCTTGAAGCCTGGCTGTGAGTACCGACCCGTCAACCATTTCCATCCCACCACTAACAGATTACAGTCGTCGACATTGTCAACGCCAAGCAGTAAATCCCTAAACAGCACATACCTGATGATGATGACCGCTTAAAAATGGCCTCGTAACGGCTTGGGTAGCCCTCGGAAAGCAAACTGAGGACGATTCCTTACATAGCTCCTGAGGCAGTAGAGAAGAACAAATCAATTATACCCCAACACGACGTAAAATAACTGTGACCAATCGTGACTGTTGAGATTGTCGTATCTGAGCGCTTAAGGGGCGCTCTTGTCCCTCCCTATCGGGTGAAATATGGTACAAGCATCGATGATGCCATGTTGCTTTTTTCCTCCTCTGCACGCCTCCCCCCGAGTCGTAATTGTACACGCTTCCCAAAACATATCGTATGAACTATTTCGTAGAATCTCATACAGCCATGCCGTTGCCGTGGTAAGGAGACCAGACACCTCTAACACTGGGGTTGATACTCGTCACCGGCTTGTTGGTCTTCTTCAGCTTCTCTCCGCTGGCGTCGCGCAGAAGCTCGGCCTTCTTCAGGATCTCGAGTGGCTCCATATTCCGTACGCAGATAGACTTCTGGCGGCCGTTGATGTAGTGGCCGACGATCATAGGGTGTTTCGAGGGGCGAGGGGAGACGGAGAATTCGATCTGGGGGTGAGACTTGGCAAACTTCGGGAGCTGAGACTTGATGAAGCCGCTGGAATACGCGTCAGAAAATGGTCTCAAGCATCGCCGTAGGGTATTTACGTACTTCATGCCCTTGGAGCTACCAGCCCAGTCGCAGTAGTGGAAGTCCAACTTCTTGCACTGGAGGATGAATGAGCCGAGGCCATTCTGTCAATCTGTCAGTGAATACTACAAAGCAATCGCAAGAACAGAGTACATACCTGGCCCTTTGACACCGTTTTCAACGCCTGGATCGTCATGGTACCCTGCGTGACATACAGAATCCAATTGCTGATCTGGATCGCGAGACTCTGCTTCAACGACCACGGAGCGGGAAATTTCTTAGCGCGGAAACCCGACGCAGAGGCTTCGACGCATCAGCCACCTGAGGCGGAAGCTTCGGTACGTACCTATCCACAGGGCGAGCTTCCATGCCGGATTGGCCGGCTGAACTACGGGTGAAGACTGGCCAGGCTGCACCACAAACTTTCCCATGCTCGTGTCAATTTCCAATCCGACGCGACACACTTCTCTCGACAATCCTCATCCCACTTCATTACGCCGCAGCATCGCTAGCTGCACGGCATCGCGCGCATTCCTCCAGAGACACTGGACACACACGACACAGGGATATTGACGACGGGAAGAGCTCCTTGCGATGACGGATAAGCTCCCTCCCAACCTTTTGGCGCTGTTCGCGCCGCGCCCGCCCTTGCGATGGGTTGCGCCTCCCGACCATGCGCCCGAGAAACGCAAGACGCTGCCCGTCTCCGGTGTCGCCGAATTCCTGCCCGCACTTCAGGCCTATAAGGAGACCGACGATTACAAGCCGACAGAGAGCTGGCTGGAGATGCGCGACCGGAAGAAGCGCGAGAAGCAGGCCGCAGTTGAGAAGCTCAAGACGGAGGGGCCGAATAACTGTTCGTATCATCTGCTCATTGATCGAGAAAACGTTTGCTAACTTCCTTTTTCTCTAGTCAAACCCCACGAGGATCCCAACGTCCGTGGCGATGCCTTCAAGACGTTGATCGTTGCGCGACTTTCATATGAGGCCAATGAGCAGGACCTTGAGAGGGAGTTCGGTCGATTCGGCCCTATCGAGCGAGTATGTTATCCTCCCTTCTTCTCTACTTGAACCAAACTAACAACTCGATAGATCCGTATCGTCACTGACACCCATGCTCACGAGAAACCCAGAAAGAAGAAGAAGGCCCATCGTGGCTACGCTTTCGTCGTGTTCGAACGAGAGAAAGATATGAGAGGTAAAACTGCCAAACCCCTTCTAGGCTTGTGGCCCTCAAGCCTGCCCATGCCCTGCTTTACACATTGAGAATCGTGGCCCTCAAGCATGCCCGTCTCACAATCTTGTTTTTCCTTTACTCCATTCCATGACGCAAAGGTATGATATTGGTAAGGTTTTACTGACACACGCGCCTTGGCGCACTGGTGAGTAGCTGCTCTAGATGCCTGCGATGGTATTCGAATCAAGGACCGACGTATCAAGGTAGACGTCGAACGAGGCCGCACCGTTAAGGGCTGGGTGCCCCGTCGTCTCGGTGGCGGCCTCGGAGGCCGAGGTTACACCAAGGCTCTGCCTGCCAGACCCATGGGCGGCGGCGCTGGTGGCAGCTTTGGCGGTGGTTTCCGCGGAGGCTTCCGTGGCGGCTTCGAAGGAGGACGCGGCCGCGGTGGCTTCAGGGGAGGCTTTGGCGGTCGTGGAGGATTCCGCGGCGGCGGCGGCGGCGACTTCGGTAACCGTGGCGGTGACCGCGGCGGGCCTAACGGATACGGCGCACCTAGGGACGCCCCTTCGGGACCTGGCCGCGGCTTCGGAGGCGACCGTAGCTTCTCCGGCGGTGGGTATGACCGCGGTGGTGGCCGCTCACATGACGACAGATCTGGCGGTCGTTACGGCGACCGGTACGGTGACCGTGACAGGGACCGCGACCGCGATGGAGGCCGAAGGACCGGAAGCAACATGGAACCGATCAGACCCAGAGGAGAAGGTGGGTATCGCGGTGACCGAGGCGACAGAGCCGACAGAGGCGATCGTGGCGACAGAGACCGCGACAGGGATCGCGACAGCCACAGGGACAGAGACTACGACCGACCTCGCGACGACGACAACAGGAAACGCGGATACGAAGGCGGTTACGAGGACCCCAGAAAGTTGCGTCGTTACTGACGAGACACACAGTGTCTTGTGGTGGGTGACAACTCGCTCGTCTCATCTTTCAGTCTCTTTTCTCCTTCCTATTCTCAGTCGAGGGTAAGCAGAAGGTGTTAAGCGCAAAGAGAGTCTTCACCATCTCCTGGTCATGAAAAGTCGACACCATCCGCACCAAGTTACAAACCACAAACCATTCGCCAGGCATCCCAGCCTCAGATAGTCGATCAGGCACACCAAGTTGCTGCAGCATTTCGTTGAAGGTAACCTTGTCTGCGTGTTAATTCCGAAAATGGATCGAATTCAAGGCGCGCAATCTGCTTCAACGCAAACCGAACACCACAAACCGTTGTATGGTTCACCGGCGCTGCAGGTAAGGTCAGAGGTAAGGGACTCCGTGCCTACTGACCTGGAGCTTAGTATGGAGCACACAAATGGATCATTGAGAAAAAAATGGAGGGGGATATGGTAATCCCGCATGTACCGCGTTATAATTATTGTACGAATAGGTGAGGACCTTCTCGTTTTCCCAGACAGACAGGTCGTACGTAGCCTTTTCTTTTTGCTTGTTTGAGTACGTTTCTATCGTCGCAGATTTTGCGTACACACATCTGAAAAAAAAAGTCCTACGCGTATGAGAAAGAAATCAAAATTCCTCGATTGACGAGGGGAAAAAATCTTCGTGTGAAAAAGTTGCCCGACCTAATGAACCGCCCGAACGCCGTGTTGTTTTTGTTGTCCACCCCTCGCAATCCATGATGGTATCAGCCTACATGAAGAAGCAATCATCAAGTCTAGAAGCTTTTTGTTGGTCATCCATATGTTTCCACCTCCCCAGCAAGAGGAATTTTAGTCGCTCTCGTCAACGCCGTCCATGGCGTTGGGATTCACCTCGGTCACCTCACCAGTCGCGGCGCTCCAGTATCTACGCAGAGAAAGTCAGCAATCCAAATGTCCGTGAACGTACACACAAGGGCAGGAGAAGGAGAGAACATACCCCATGACCTGGACCTTGAACTCGCTCAAGCAGATACCAAAGAGCTTCAGCAGCCTCGTCTGCCGGCTGTCGAGGGTGTCGCCCTCCTTGCAGACGGTGTACCCCTCGCCGGAGGAGCCGTCGGCGTCGCCGAGGCAGACGCGGCCCTTGATCATGCGGGTGGGCATGCCGAGACGGCGCAGCTCGGGCTCGATGCTGTGCTCCATGGGGACGTCGTGCTCGGCGGGGACCTCGCCGCCGGTGGCGTAGACGACGCCGGGCGGGACGACGAAGTCCCGCGTGGCGACGGTGCCGGCGCGCGCGAAGTCGACGGGGGAGACGCCCTCGAAATACTCGAGCACGGATTTGGGGTCGCGGTTGGTGAAGAGGAGGCCGACGGTGCCGGAGAGGAAGGGGGTGAGGCGGTCGATGCCGTCGGCGACGGCGGAGGAGGCGTCCTGGCCCAGGGCCTTGGCCATGAGTTTCGTCTTGCCGAAGAAGAGTCTGCGCAGCCCCGCGGAGTTAGCACGCAGTTCCTGTGTCAACTCATCCAAGATATCCCGGCAACACCATCCACAGAGGGTCTTTGGGGGAAGGCGACGGACCTGCAGTCGTTGAGCTCGTGGCGGACCTCCTTGAGGTAGTTGTTGCGCATGTTGTTGACCGCGAAGACGAAGCAGTGCTGGTACTCGGGGACGGTTTCGCGGATGTTGGAGAAGAGCTTGTCCTTCTGCTCGCGCGTCTTCTTGTTGACCTGGGTCAGGTTCACGATTCTGTTGCGCTTAGACTTGGGCATCTTGGCGGTTTTCTTTTTTCTTTTCTCTTCTTTTGGTACTCGGTAGGGTCAATTAAGAAATAAATAATGACAAAGTTGTCATTCGGCGACTCGGGATCCGGTGTCGAAGAGTCTTTGTATGCCTCACAAAATCGTCGAGGTTGGGACTTCACGTACAAAAAGTTGATCGAACTCTGGGACCTCTGGGAAAGATTTCGCGCCGACCGCCTTTGGCACAATTTTTTGGCTGGAAATTTTGGCTAGGCGCAGAGGGACCGCCGCAACTTTTTTCGAACCCCGCAATGCGCTAGGTCCAATGATTTTCCGCAGGGACCTACAGGGGTCTGCGGGTTCTCACCGAAGCTTCACCGACTCACCGACCGCGATGAGATGCACTTCGGGAATCGCTCTCGACAAATTGCCCTGATTTGTGGACTGTGATTGAACGCCTAACTGCCTCGTTACCATCCGCATTCTCATAAAACTCATGTACAACGCCTCTTGTAGTCATGTAATCTACATCTGCCTGCCTTAGCATGCCCACACCTTACGTGTCTAGGTCTAATGCACACAGTAGCTCCTCTGAGGCCGTCGTTTACGCCAAGTACGTATAAGTATTGCCTTCGCGCTCCAAATAATCCTTATCAATCAAGCTGTCGGTATGTTAGTATAAATATTCAAGCATCCAGTGAAATAACTTACTTTTCAATCTCCTTCTTGATTTGCGCCGCATCAACGGCGCCGCGGTTCTTAGTCATGTTGATGACCTCGGCCACCAACTCTCCATGGCTCATCGTCTTGCGGCTCTTCATGATTCTGACGATCGCAGCCTGGGTCTCGAATCGTCTGTCCTGCGCAATGCGCTCATGGGTAGCCTTGTTCTCGTCTTTCGTTTCCTTGAGCTGAATTTGGTTGATCTTGACTCGGATTTTGGGATGTTGAAACGCCTTGTTAATCGAGAAGGTGTCTTCCGGGTTGATGTCCTTTCCCTTGGGATGTTTAGAGAGCACACGAACTTGACCGCAGGCAAGTGATTGCAGTGTTCGTTTTAGCTCATCCCCTTGGAGGTTAGTCGAGCGGGCAATCTGCTCATGGGCAAGGAAGCCATCGAGCCCGACTTCATTGAAGAGAACAAGGACGATGGCCTGGTATGCGCTGACCAACAACTCCTTCGTGCCCTTGGGGAACTTGGCCTTGACCGTGCAATGTGCCAATGCATGCTTCCAGTTCAGAAGTCTGCCGGTGTGTTTGTTCTTGTAGTACTGATCGAAACGTTCAATCTGCTTTGCAACGTCGTCCGGTACGTTGACTCTTACGTCGGGATACGTGGGCCACGCCGCAGCAGACAAGATCATGACCGACAGGTCCACTGGAGGCCTTTCCGCACCACTGCCTTCTGACCACAGCTTGTATGCCTCCATTTCCTCTTTGGCAACCTCGACATCCTTGAACATCTGTTCAAGGTTGTGTGTAAAGTTGCTACCACACTCGTCCCTCAGCTTCCGCAGCATGTTTCTCTCTGCGTCTTGACTGGCGCTTCTGCCCATCAGCAGGCGACGAGCTAGATCCTTCTTGTAGAATGCTTCAAACGCATCCTTGCCCTCAATGAAACGGAATAGCTCCAGAGCTTGGTCCAGTTGGCGGTCGAGCTCCGCATCTTCGTCACCAGTACTGGCTTGGCCACTTTGCTCTGCCTCTGCGCGATCCTTGTTGTCTGACAGCAGCGCCTTGGGAAGCGCCTTCAGCCCACCTCGCAGCAGCATGTCGACGTACTTTGCAATCATCTCCCCCACCTTGGATGTGCCCGAACTCCATGTCGATGCGATGGATCTATCGTTCATGAAGTCGCCAAATGCATTCCTGAGCTCGTTCACGAAGTCCGCATCGCCTCCATAGGAATCGCGGACGATAAGACTCAAGGCTCTTTTAAGCTCAAGCAACCTCCGCACCATATCGTCGCCATGTTCCTTGTCAGCAACGATGGCTGTACCCGTTTTGCGAATATACGCGCTCCACGGCTCCTTGAGTTTCTTCTGGATTCCTGACAAACGCAACAAGTCGTACAGCGCCTTTAGTGATTCCACTTCGTTTTCAGCCAACAGCTTCGACAAGCTATCCCCATTCAAAAGCTTTTCGGAGTACTTGTTGACCAATATGCTATGCGCGGCATCGAGGAGTTGCTTTTTTGTCGTCGAATCCAGATTGTATTCGTTACACCGGTAATCCTCCCTCTTCAAAAGTCTTTCGCATGCAAGAATGTACTCTTTCAGACTTGATGAGCTCCGTTCTTCAGCAAACTCAAGGAAGTACTCCGCCGAAATATCTATGAAGCGGGGTTCAAAAAGCTTCGTGTAGTTGTTGAAGACATGAAGCATCATGACGGATTCCTTGAGCAGTGAAGCATCGAATCGTTCGTCTCCGGTACGATCGTACGATATCAAGTCGTACATGCCACGCAAGGCCCTGCCGCCCGGTGATGATCCCTCCAGATCCTCTCTGGATGGGAAAGTCATCCTTCTGAACTGGGAAATCGTCAAGTCATTGATGGACTGGTAGCTCTTGTTCTTAAGTAGAAAGGTGCGATCGAGATAGCTGAAAGTAGATCGTATCATGATCTGGTAGAATCCAATGTTAGCAGTGCGGTTCAATACACCACCAAGTCTCGGACTTACGATCTGACTGTTCCAAACGCGCCAATGCTTATGGACGCTCCTCAGCATGTCCACGTTTGTGGTGCCGCCTTGTGACTTAATCGAGCGCAACACATTGCTAGTAAGATGCTCCTCGCATTTCCGACGTAGAATCTCGTAAAGTTCTAAGTCGTTGCTGTTGCCACGCCTGCAGATATCTTCGACCGCCCGGTACAACCGCTCCAGCGGCAGCTGTGGTTTGCGGCCATTGAAGATGTCTTGCAAGGCGTCAAGTAACTCCTGTTCCGTCCGCTTGTAGTATTGCTCCAGCTGCTCGTTCTTCGCCGGTTGCCTCAGGTTCTTAATGACCAGTTTCTTCGCGCGCGAGTACGGTTGAGACGAGTTGGTCTGGGTGAGGTCGACGACCTCAGGGAGCTTGCCCTTCATCTTGGTCGACATGTTGGAATTGGGGGAATCCTCGACACCAAATCTGAAGCGCTTCGGACTTGGTCTGCTCGGTGACTGCTGCTGATGCGGGGCAACTGAACCAGAGCGCGAAACGTCCGAGTCCGCGCGGGGTCTTCGTCGCTGTGTGCTGTTCGTGTCTGCAATCGAACCAGATCCGCCTGTCCTTCCCGTCGCCCGTGATGGCAAAGCTCCCTCGACTGCCGGGGGTGAATTCGACCGCATGGACCGTATGGCCCTGCAACAACTTCTCTCCAAGCTGTTGCAGATCTGGTTGCTTTTCTGGAATCGAGGCTGAGGTGGAGATGGCAGGCGCCCTTGATCCGAGATGTCTTGGTTCTCAATCACGTCGAAGTTGCAAAGAAGGGAAGTCGTCGGGTAGCTGCAGAAGTATTGGGTGTGGTGACGTTGCGGGAGTTTCGACACGAACAATGCGGAAGTTGTCGCGGGAGGCTTGACGCGGAGTTAAACGCGGAGCTATGTATCCCAGCTTCATTATCAAATCACCATCCCGTCGTTCGCATCATCCATTTAAGAAAGTACGTCTCTTATCGCAGTGACTAGGGATTAGATAAGACCCCCACTTACTCCACCAAACTAGTCGGTGGATTCGCTTATGAGGGTACAACCTTCTAATTGCATTTCCTTACGCTTTCCCTAATACCGTCCCTTCAACTACCTACCTCACATCAGATTGATGGACTTGATTCAGTGCAGCATTTGACAAATGGTTACTTGGGTTTAAAAAAAATAATTTAATGAAACAACTTCTGGTGTCGAGGCAGTGCTGGATATCGTGACTGATCCATTGATAGCTCATCGTCTTTTGAGGATGGTTCTTTCTAGTCACTTATACATCCAAACATTCTGCGGTTTAACATTGGATCTAGCGACATAGCCATCCATCAAAGGATTACTACTTAGGTGTTTCCAGACAGGGATAGCGGACACGAAAGACTATAAATACCAGAAAAACCAAAACAATGTCGTATAATCTGATAACACTTGAGAAAGTAGCACCACAGACGAGTTCAGACGAAGGTAACACTTTGAACAATGAAGAGAACATCGACTATAAAAGCAGGTAGCAAGGACAGCAGGAAGGGCAATTGGTAGTAAAATTACAGATAATGAGGAGGGTGGACATTGAGGAAGGCGGAAACTAAGGAGGACAGGCACCGAGGAGGACGGACATCAGGGCCGATGGACACCAGGTATAACACACCAAGGACAGCGGCAGGAACAAGGACACACAGAGACACTATTCTATTCTGCTTGCAAAGGGGTATCATGCTATCTATCATGCGTATGCCGCCCAACCTGCGTAACTTATTAGTGTCTGGAAACGAGACAGGCAACTTTTCAGGGTAGGAAGAAAGAGAAGCGCAATGTAGCGGATCAGGTATCGAGGGGGGATAGGGCTTACCTGAATATAAAACGGCCAGGTTGCCGATATCCGTGGCCTGGTTGATGAGGTCGTTGACCGTGGCGGTCACACTCAAGGTTTTCGACAACTTCTTGCGCACTACCTCTAGCGCCCGGTCGGCCTCTGATGGCTCGTTGACCAGGCCGCCGACCTTTTTGGTCTTTCTGATGATGTCAACATCGCCATCGTCGTCGCCTCCTCCGATGCCCACCAGACCTCCTTGCAACTTGGCCAGTCGTGTCGGACTTATAGACCATGAATACAGCGGATCGTACCGCAACACGTCGAGAATCGTCATGATTGAGTACGTCTCCTCCCTCATCGCGTGAAGCGTGAACTCGCAACAGCGACGGAAGACACCTTCCGTTCCTGTGACACCCATTCCATCCACGATGTCTCTGGTCAGGCGGAAGGGGACGGTTTCGGGCACTGGCAAAACTCGGCCCATCTCGAATGCTACACCCAAGTCAATGTGGACAACCTCGCCCGTCTTCTTGTCCAGGAGGATGTTGTGGCCGTGACGATCTCCCAAGCCCAAGACGTGACCAAGCATCGAGATCGCCGCTGTCGTTCGAGTGTACGCTAAGCGCTTGGCGAACCATTCGTCAGGGTCCATGAAGTATTCCATGAAGAAATACTTCATGACAGGATGAAACCTTTCCGTCACTTTCCGGTATGTATTGATCCGGTATTCAGCGGTCTTACTCTCCACATTCGCGATCTCTTTCCTACACTGAGACCCTTTGAGATCCTTAGGGAAATACCTCTCGTGGGCAGGCATCAGAAACTCATGCAGTGGGATGGTGTGCGGGACGAATTCGATCAACCCCGAGGCCGACGTCAAGGGCAGTACCTTGTACGTTCGGATACCAATATGCCTCTGTTGCGTAGATCGATCGAGCTTTAGCAGGACGGAAACCGCCGCGAAAACTTGTTCCATGATGGCATCTTGGCGTAGATCATCGTTGCCGCCTTTCACTAGTTGTCTGTACGCTTCTCCGTCGGTTCCAATGGCCGTGATGATTTTGGGCGCGCTGACACCGGACGCAATTGACATTTGTGGCTCGAGTCTTGCGATGGTCGGAACCTTCGAATAGTCCCTATCCGCTGCCACCTCAATTTGCATGGTTGGTGGTGGGATCTGGTACTTCAGTAGCGCATTGATGAGTGAACTTGCCGAGTGAATATCCTTCAGGGCAATCTTGTGTCCGGCCTTGAACTTAGGATTTTCCTTGTCGATAGCCAAGCGATGGTAGTAGTTGCTGGTTCTATCAATCGCTTGCCAAATCGACGCCACCGCTTTGTTAGTTTGCAACATGCCTGCGACTCTCTCAGTTGCCTGTTGCCGAAGCACCGCCACCTGATCCTCCTTTCTGGTCTTGACTTTCGTTCCGGACCAAATTTGGTACATTCCGTGGTAGGGATGATCAACGCAGATGTTGTAGACGAGGTTAATCAAGAGCTTTTGAAAGAGATTCGGTTGGTTTTGCAGCCTTGAGGAAAGCTGGTTCATGAGGGTAGCGAACTTTCTTGTTGGAACCTTGTCAAGATGCCTCTTCACAGCTTCGTTGACAGCCTCTTCGTCCGATCGCTCGAGCCAGAGTGCGGTAAACCGTAAGGCGTCATTATCATGCTCATCCGATGCGGTAAGTGATAATAAGTAGTTCTCCACACTAAGCTTGACAAACTCGCTTCTAGTTTGCTCAACACGACGAAGTTCCTGTTCGTCAATGTGCAACCATAACGTGGCGCGCTTCAGATGAGACTGATACCTGTTTTTCATCTGAGAGTCACGACAGGTTGCTATAAGGCTCTGAAGCTGGGCAACCTCGTCACTCTTGCCTTTCTTCAGGCTCCGCAGTCTAGCCAGATCTTCGAGGCCGTCTTGGCTCTGCAGCTGTCCATCGCAGAACGAAGCGAATTGGTGGAAGACATGCCCGGCCTGTTGGCCTTGGCTCTTGCCCTTCAACTCCTTGAGAGCCGGCTCTAAGTAGTTTTTCTGTATATGATGCGGCTTTTCCAGTCTTGCTACCGATACCTGGTGACCGATCTTTGATAGAAGGTCTGAACGGCTCACAGGGATTGTTTGCTTCTTAAGAGAAGAATCGTTGTCGATGCCCTGAAGCATACGAATGGAGTGTATCATTTCACCGTGATCCCATAACGAGTTGGCGGCTTCGATCTTGATGGCAGCATCGACCTTCAGGCCCAACGTCTCGCAGGGAATGATCAAACTAGTGAGTGACGTAGAAACGTTTAGCGACTCCTGTGTGGCCTGGTGATATCGATAAATACCCGAGGACATCAGCTTGCATCTGATCTCCACCTGCCTCGCTTCGGCAGGAGTGGTATTGCGGAGCTCAGGCTGTTGGCTTATCAAGCTCAAGGTGGTTCCCCGGCAGGACAGTATGTGACTGACGTCTTCATACCTATTTCGCTTTGTTAGCCGGAGGAAAGAGAGAAGACAACAACCAAGTATGCTGAATGGTGACGAAAGGAACGACGAGTAAGAAAACAGCGGTATAGTGTTGAGTTGTAGGCAGGGAACGGGGTACAGAGACGGAGGGGAGGAATACATTCGTGTTCGATGAGGCTGAATACTGTGAAAAAGAGAGAATGATGATGAAACATGACAACGAGAGTGGTGGTAGGCGTGAGGGTAACGGAGCAAAGTGAGGAAGGGGTCAAGAAGAGGGGTAAACGTCAATTCACGTACCGTCCACGTCTCATCCATTGACAACGTTGCTCAAACTTCGCAAGCAAGCCCTCGAGTTCGGAGAAATCAGCAAGATTCACAGCGTCATCTAGCTCTGTGAGAACCGCAAGAGCTCCAAGCTGTTTCCTCAACTTCGCTGCATTCAACCCGCGGTTAGTGACAAGGTTGCGCATAGTTTGGCTGAAGCCGTCATAGATCGCACTTCGCACGGCAAGTGGATCTGCTGCCTGTTGGATGTTCTGATAGGCCTTGTAGATTGTCACAGCGTGATTGTCGGCCGACGTGGGCGCCGGCAAGTTCCATCGTTCCAGACGGCGGGCGGTTTGAAATGTATTTGCGAGAGTATCTTCGTCGTCATTATGGCTCTGCTGGGTTTGCTGTATGGAATAGGATAGACCTGCGAGTCCCAGCGTTCCGAGTGCCCGCACAAGTGACTGGCTATCGGATCGCGATCCGGGATCCCCGTTTTGGATGTGGTCATCGTACTGGGCTCCGCGGAAGGCCAAAAGCTTCGATCCATCCTTCTCGTATTCAAGACGAGAAAGAACACTGGACAGGTCCGAGGGTTGGGGAAGGCCATAGTAGGCATCCGGGTCATCGATGTTCTCGAAAATAGATAAGAGCACGTCGGATGATTCTTCGTCTCGAACAGCTGATGACCGCCGAGATGATCTGGAAATTTGGGATGCGGCTATTTCAGTGAAGAGCAGAGCAGTCTTGTACATGCCACAGCGTGATGCGGCTGAAGCAGCTAAGGTGAAGTCGACATCGAGCCACATGGCGCGATCTGCAATGGATGCCTCTTTGGGTAACTTCTGCGTGCGCAAATACAGAATGGTGTTGATGAGCTGCTTCTGGTTCGTGCGCGCCGAGTCATCTTGAACTTTTAGCCATTCCTTGGCGGCCTCGGACAAGTTACGCTTGATGGTATGTTGCTTGTCAACCTGGCTGTATAACGCCAAGTGAACGATGAACGGAAATGCATCTTGGGCAAAACCCTTGACCTCCTCGAGGATTCGTACCAGTGCGCCCAGTATGATGTACTCTGGGACGGAGTGCGCAAGATGAACCGCAAGGTCTTGAATCCACTCCGGGCTTTCAACATGTTCGCGGAAGAACACTTGGGAGTCAGGAATGATTTGCGAGGGAATATAGTCGGACGGCGGTATCCGGTAATCCCTCCAAGCTGACGCCTTACAAAGGGATTCGGTCAGTGTCTTTTCGGCTGCCACAAGTAGGGCGTTGTCCTCTTGGGAAGCTGCTTCTGAAACAATTGCTCTGAGGGCAGACTCTGCAAGGCCAGCAACGGCCGAGTCTTTGCTCTGGGTAAGTTTTTGAAGCAAACTCAGCAAGCCTTTTTCGGAGTTGTTAGATCCAGAAGCAAGCTTGTCGTACAGCGAGACTTCGGATTCCCTCAACAATTCTGGTTGGATTTCCCCCGACGCAGCGAATGATCTGCCCACAACACGGCCTGCCCAAGCGAGATATTCGTCGCTCAAAGAAAGCGCGTTGCAGCTCTTCCAAACAAGTCCGGTGTGACGAATGGCTTCAATGTCATTTTCAATGACATCTTGGCCGCTTGACGAAGGGATGACGAAATCTCCACAAAGCATGCCTAGAGCCAAGTCCCGAGCTGCTTCGTTCAAAAGCTGTTTCTCGCGCTCCCCATCTTTGAGGATTTCCAACAGCAGAGTGCTTTCATGGGTTCCCTTCTCAGCATTGCCAGAAGATCTGATATTTGATGCGGATTGCGTGATCGATCGGAATGCCTTGTTCTGGCACTCATCTTCGAAAGCGGATGACTCGTATCCTGCAAGATATTGACTGAACCAAGAATGAAACTGTTGAGCTTTGGTCTTCGTTGCTTTGAACTGGCTCTCTTGTGTCGTGCTTGACTGGCTGGACTCGAGGAAAACTCGAAGTGAAGCCAATGTGGACAAGGCGTAACCAGCAAGAAACGAAGGCGCCTGCAGCAGACGGCTGGTTCCGTTTGTGATCAAGTAACGGCTAACGCCAAGCGCATCGTCTGCGCACTCGGAATCCACGAGGAACGGTCTTATCGAAGAAAGCAGCATTTCGAGAGGATATGCTTCAATCGCGGTTGAGCCTGCCAAGGCTATGACAACGCGAAGCTTTCTCAACACCGAGCAAGCGTGAAGAGAGCCCAAAGCTGGGTGAACTGTGTTCAAAAGCTTCCTTGCCACCGCAACCACCAGCGCCGGTGTCCACAAGTCATGTAATTCATATTCCGTCTTGCTGCACAGATGGAAAAGTTCCTTGAGCAAAAACTTGGCCCTGAACATGGGTTGTTGATTCGGCGGCAATGGCGTTGTTGACTGGGAGAAATTCTTCATCTGGTCAATGTTTGTGGCGGCGTAGTCGAAATTTTGGTCTCTGGCCAAATATTTCTCGATTGGGTCTTCTTGGTCGAAAGTGTCAATCAGTAACCCCACGACGTCTGCAAAATTGAGATATATGTGGTCCAGAAACGATTCACGACCTAGCAGCTTCCGTACCCACGCTTCACCGCCATCGCTCTCGGAGGCGGATGTGCTTGATTCATGAGCAATTGTGTACGCCATGATTCTCGTGAAACATTGCTTGACCAAGTCAGGAAGAGGCGTGCCGAGCCTTTGGGACAAGTTTCGTACGCTGTCGTAACGTCCCCGCATGATCTCCAAGGCAATGATCTCGGCTTGCCCTTCTCGGACCAAAGCATCGAGGCTGGCAAAGCCAAAGATATCGAAAGGTATGTTCTCGACGGCCTCGACTTCGAGCCAGGTGTACAGAAGTTGAGGCTGGAAAATGTCGAAAAGCTCCTGTGGAGATGTCAAGTGAAGGGCTTCTGACACTTTCTGCAGACAGGTTTTGGCATACTTGGTAGACTGCGCGATCTTGCCAGGCGTCTCAAAGATGTGATAGATGCATCGCCGCAGAAGCGTTGGCCAGCGACAAGCGAGTTGAGATAAAACAAAAAGCCGGAATGCGATCCCTTCTATGAACTCCGGGTCGGTTGGTAGACTGTTCAAAACGTCCAGGAACATTTCCTCATGCGTCTTGAGGACATAAAAGCCGAAGATTTCCGGTAAGGCTGATCCGATAAAATGTTTGACGCCCAGCGTTCCTTCCTGGAGAATAGACAGCAAGGTCGTTCGGCAAGAACTAATTCCGAGATTGCTACCATACTGAGGGTTGTGTCGCAGGAGAGACAGAAGTAAGCTTGCCAAGGACATCTGTGACTTCGGAGAGAGGCTGTTTTTCGGCAGAGACGCTCGAACAAAGTAGTTGTAAATGTCGCCAACCAGTGTTGATATTTCGTGCTTTTCATCTGACCAGATATGGATCAAGCCTTCCAAGATGCTCAACACAGTGGAATGAGCTACTTCGCAGCATGTGTACTCAGCTTCTCCAATGATTGCGCCGAGCTTCTCGATAACCTGCAATGCATCATCCGGGCCAATGGCAAGGTTCGACGCAAATAGTTCTGATGAGAACAAACCGCACATCAGAAACTCGTCGTGAGGCAAGCTGAGGAATTGGTCCAGGAAGTCTTGAGGAATCCGGCCTTTGTTTCCACTGTCTTTGCGCATTGACTCCAGAAAGTACAACCGTTGTGCAGTAGCGTGATGAAAAGCTGTTGAATCCAAGCTGATGGACACGCTCAGCCGAGGTAAATCTGCCGATTTAACCGCAGCGCTCGCTTTGCTCTCCTGGGAGTCAAATTCATCATCCAGGTCCATGAGATCTGAATTTTGTCCAGAGGATTGTCGGCTTGCCCGCTCATGGTATGTCTCAGCTAATTTTGCCGCTAATCGAAACAATGCGGTACTGTCTTTCAGCAGAGTGTCGATACCTGTCATCTCGAAGCTCGGAAGAACGGGGCGTATGATCTGGAACAAAATCTCGAAGAAAGTTTGATTGTCATCTGCTTCCAAAGCAGCGCTGAGGGCTGAATCCGAGAGCTTGGAGATAGTGGACTCGATATCGCGGGACTGATCCGAGTTAAGGTCGGTCAGTTGAGGAACAAGTGTTGTGCCAACAATAACAGCCGAGAAAAGACTGTGAAGCTTGTCTGATGAGATTTGTGTGCCACCTTCTGATCCCTTCTTGGTCCAGAAATCACATAGAACTTGCAGTCCCTCGATCTTTGGGAAGAGCAATTCCAGGACTAGCTTTTTCGAGGCATGAAAGGTCGATGAGTCGCTGGCCTTGATCAGCTCTGTCGACGCGGACGCTTGGATGCAGCTGGAGACGCTCAATTTTCTCGATTTCGGCTCCTCCAATAATAGAAGAAATCTCATCAAGGCTGATGCGTGGTACTGAGCTTTCCAAGTTTGGCATATTGGACCTCCTGATACAGCCTCGTGCGAGGGGAAGACCAAAAGAGCAGCACCGCAGCAAGCGCGAATCAAATTGATCAACTCTGGCAATGCCAAATGAACGGAGTTGAGCGACGCAAAGCTTGACTCGGCTGCAAATCGTTAGCAATCCGGTGAACAAGTCTCGTCCAATATAAGTCGAGAATGTAAGCCCAGTAAGTAGAAAGGACGAACAGAAACGACAAACAGAAACGAGGAGCAGAAATGACGACACTTACCTGGATGCCATCTCAGAAAAACCCACCGAATGATGTGATGACATGTGGCTTGGCTGGCATTTGGTAGCTTGACATTCCGCAGGAAGAGCAGATGTAGCATCAGGACAATGGAAGAATCCACTAATAGGGCAGGACCGTTGACATCGGCCGTGGTGACTATGCTTCCCACCTCATCTGAAACGTCGTGATAAGGGAGGAGGCCAGCCTCCAGTACTGCATGCAACAAGACACAAGCTGCTCGACCTGTTCCAGGGAGGCTGACCGCGCGCGCAGCAAACTGCCATATATGCCTCCAAGAACCATGTTCAGCCTCCGCTGTGGCGCAACTATGAGGCATTAGCTAAATCGAGCAAATTTGGAATTTGATAGCGATCGTGTAAGACGACAGCGCAACAGGAAAGGTGAAGCCGATTGAGAATAACGGTACATAACAATACAATAAAAGTGCTAATGATGGTGCAACATGACAGTTCTCGCAAACGATGCTAGGCAGCGGTGGTTCACGACAACGCTGGACAGTAACGCTGCATGATAGGGCTAGATGATGATGATGGACGGCAAAGGCAAGAACAGGGGCGGTAATAGGGAAAGATACAACGGGGCAAGGCAGAAAAACACGATAATAATGAGGAAGGGATAGAGCAGGACGGAGGAGATGGGAACGAACCTTGCGCATGCGAGCATGGCCCAAGACGCAGTTGTCGCGTCTTTGTCAGTGACGAAAGCTGCCAGATCTGGCAGAAGCTCGCCGATATCGTTTTCTGTGAAGACTCCCAAGTCAACTAGAAATGGAACCAACTGCATCGACGTCCTTTGAACCACGCCGCTGGGCGATTGCATCTTCTCTTGTAGACGATTTGTACACCGAGTCTTGCGCTTCTTCCGGGGCTGCTCTTCCGTCGGCGACTGCGAGCGTTGCTGCTGCTGCTTTTGGCTCACCAACAAAATCCTCTCCAGGATAGCTAGGTTTTGAACCAAGGCCCATCTCCTCTCGCCGTCGCGATTGTGAGGGCGCAGGCCGAAGACATGGAGTGAAAAGTAGTCGTGGGGCAGCCGGTGCGAGACGAACGTTAGGTCATCCATCTGAAGCTGAGACCGAAAATCTCTTCGGGAGTACTCAAGCCAAAGCACTTCGGCGAGATCTTCAACTTCCCTTCGGATGTGGTCGTTGCTTCCTTGGCATATGAGTCGTTCAAGGTGTAGATGAATGAGAAACATGGTTTTCAGCATCTCGTCTCTGACTGAATTCAGCATCTCGTCTTGAGAAACTGATCGGGCCTGCCACCAATGACCGATTAAAGGCACAAGATCTCTAGCCAAGGTACCGGCCCGAGAGAGATCGTCCGCTTGGATCCCAGCCAATAAGACGTTAACGGAGGCAAACGCTAGCTGTGTGATTTGACCAAGCCCAAGATGGCGGATTTGAAGTACCTGGATGAAAGTCTTGGACAGATCCCTCGATCTTTCTCCGAGAGGCGCGTTGGGAGGGAGAACGAGAAGGTAAAGGCAGTGCAAAAGATCTTGGACAGTGCCACGGTGGATTTGGCCTGGAACCCGTTGACTTGGGTTGGTACTACGGCCCGTTGAAAAGCCCATAGACGCCGTCATTGGAGCCGGAGACGAACGTGATCCGGAGTCGCGGTCGGCATTCTCCAGGTAGCGCGAAATGGCCTCGGTACAAAAGTCGACGCATGCTAGCCATCCCTCTGCACCGAGAGTGGCGAGGTGCTCCCCATTTGACTGATGGCTAAGAAGCGCAATGAGAGACTTGACGTAGTCCTTCAGGAGTGGCTCCAGGTACTCGTCGGGGCCAGGCAGAGTTTGGGTGATGTGATCGATGACGGCCAAGATGGTCTTTCGCTTCAGCTTCGAGGCCCCATGGTTCGCGGCCAGTCGAAGTGCCTCTGCGCACTTGGAGAGTCGAGAGCCGGCGGCGGCGGCAGTAGTCCTTTTGCCGCCAAGGTAGCTTTGCTTTTCGGTAAGAGCGCAACGGAACAAGGAATCGAATATGCGGTGGTAGTGTTTGTCTCCTAGGGAGGATCTGTGTCCAGGTCAGCTTGGTACTTGTCTGCATCTTCTCTATTGTCGCTCCTGGTCTCCCATAATCCTCGGCGTCCGTCGTCCCTGTTGTCGTCCCTGTTGTCGTCTCTGGTCTCCGTCATTCCTGGTCTCTGTGGTCCCTGGCTTCTGTCGTCCGTTGTCCCGATTGACGTTCTGGGTCTCTATCGGCCCTCTTGTCGTCCCTGGTCTCCGTCGTCAAAGTCTCTCTCGTCCGCGGTCGCCGTCGTCCTTGGTCTCCATCGTCTCTGTTCTCGATCGTTCCTGGTCTCCGTCGGTCGTGATCTCTGTCTCTGTCGTCCACGGTCTCTGTCTCTGGTCTCTGCTGTCCTTGGTTTCTGTCGCATCTGTTGTCGTCCCTGGTCTCCGTAGTTCCTGGTCTCAGCTGTCCTTGGTCTCTGTCGATGGTCTCTGTCGATGGTCTCTGCTGTCCTTGGGCTCTGTCGTCCTTGGTCTCCTACGTATTCGGTCTCTCAACTTACAAGCTTGTGGTTTTGCCCCTTTTATCCAGCAGAAAGATCAGGTCTGATGAGTATTAGTTTTAGGTCAAAGTCATCGGGCATAAAGTACTCACCATCTAGGCCCGATCCACGCTCTTTGAGCGTACCTCCCGAGATGGCATCTGAACATGTCATGTCAGTCTACAGCAGTAAAAAAAAAACGCGCAGCACGCCAAACTGACCTAGGGCGTCGTTGACAGTGACCTCCCCCGTCTTGATCTTCGGGGGCGCCATCTTGCACGGGCTTTTAGGTATCTCGGCGTTGTTGCTCTATGGGCATGCTGTTTGGTGTCACTGTCGTGTTATTCGGGAACAAATAATCCATGGACGTCAAACGCGCAAGGCAGGAAGGAAATAGGTACTTGGAAGGTAGCTAAGCGCCTCCCGTCGCTGTTTACATGAAGACTTCCTTCCGCCTTGGAAAACTACGTTGCCTGATCGCAACGTCAGACGCGCCGTGCAGGTAGCTCATCAAGCTTCTCGCGCTCCTTCAGGTACCTTTAGCTCCCTGAAGCTCTCCGATAGTTGCCTGATCCCTGTCGATTTAGCGGCAGAAAACCGCACCACCTACCATAAGTGGATCGCTTTGTTGACTTTAACCCGGAATATCTTCGCACCGGGTGGGTTTTTACTTGGCAGAGCAACCTCCAGCGCGCCATCCATTGGACGCGCTTTCGCCATTTAGCACTGAGGCAGTACAGGAGCCTGGTCAGGTCAGGTAGGTACCTACCTGTCCGTACCTACAGCTGAGGTCCACTCTAAAATTCCCAAGAATCTCGAAAGTCGTCACCCGGACAGACATTCACGACCCAACGATCTCCCCAAATTTCGTCGCACCTCGCCATCGCGACAATTTCGCGGGCCTCTGTCAAGCCCATGAGACGATCCGGCCTCGAGGCCATGCAATAGCGCGCCCAATTCCTCAACATGGCCGAATTAACAACTCTCGATGCGCTGCAGGCTTTCCACCGCGACCTAGCTGCAGTCCGCGACGGTCGTCCTGAAGGTGCCGACTCCTTGGACAACCCGGTCGTCCAGGCCATTTTCGAGAGAGAGCTGGAAAGAGTATGGCAAAGACCGCCAAGGGACGAGAAAAGCAGGAACCAAGTCAAGTCTGGTGAGTCGCGGCCTTTGAGCTTTCCGAGTCGACTTGGACACTAACGAGCTTGATGCGCCAGGCAAGCTCGTGATCGACGAGGAAGAATACTCCATCAACGAAAATTTCCAGCAGATTGTATTTAACCTCGCCGATGAGGCCGAGATCAACGAAATCGAGGCGGCGCGATATGTTCTTGAAGCCGAAGAAGACCCCGCCGTCATTGGCCGCTCGCTGCTCGAATGCGGTCTAATACGAGTCCACCAGCAGCGCAAATACGTTCTCGACTGCGTTCGCTTAATGTTGGAAATCGATGGCTTGGATGAGGACGATTTCGACGCCGAGATTCTCAACGGTGTTCAGATGTACCTGTCTGCCGCCGTCTTCCAAAACTTGCCTGGCGAAACTGCGTCATCACAGAAGAGGCTGCTGCCGAGATGCATGTCGGCCATGCAAGATGTCAGGGGTTGGCTTCAAAAGATTGCCGATAAGATGACTGCCGCGGCTGTGTTGATCAATGGGCAGGGAGGCCAGGTTCCTGAGGAGATGGAGACCATCGAGTTCTCTCGCGTCAGCTTGTACCAGCAACACGAACTGCTGGCCATTATACTTTGTCGGGCGATCGAGAAAAGGGAAGCCGAAGTGGGCGACTTCAAGTCGTTCGTGCAGAACCTCAAAAATGCTGACAAGTACGACGTTCTGCTGGGTAAGTACAACATGGCCTCTATCAGCTCTGCTCAGTCGCTGACGTAGCTGAAGCACATCTGTTCCCTGCGTTGGGTGCATACATCACACTATACGGCTCGACTGAAGGCGCAGCAAACCTCACCATGGCGCGAGACCTTCATCCCTTCATCACAGATGAGAGCCCTTGGCGCTTGGTATATCTCCAGGCGGCAGTCAAAGCTTGGTGGTTGGCCGAGTACAGCGGGTGGTACCTCGACGACTCGCTTCTCGGTGGTTTGGAGGGCGTCGATTTGGATCAAGGTAAGATATTCCCGTCAATTGATATCGTGTTATGCTGATGCCTGGACAGAGGACCGCCAGAGATCGAAACAATTCTTGGAAGCACTCAAAGATGGTGCTTTTGACTTCATTCTCTCGATTGCTGCTGACATCAAAACTCCTGAATGGGTCGACCCGTCAAGGATAACGATGCGCAACTGGCTTCAGCGCAAGGCGCCGCCACTGGTTTCTGAGTCGATTCAGTTCTCCGAGTTTTTTCAGCAATCTTTGACGGCTCAGTTGGAGGTTTTCGTTGATGCATTCATCTCCAATCTTCCCGACGTTTTGCGAAAGCTTCGCGTGGAGGAGGATGAACAGCGTCAGCTAAGTCAAAGTCACGAACAAGACCTTGACTTGGAGCGCTTTCTGGTTATCATTGCTTACGCTTATGAGGGCCGTCCTAATGCTGCGATGAGCTTCTGGTCAGATCCCGACAGTAACCTGGCGGGCTTTATGCATTGGGCGTCGCGAAGAGCATCTACGCCCCTAGTCAGTTCCTTCTGCGAGATGTTGCAGGCCATTTCCGGCAACGACGACTGCGCCACGGCCGCTCACGAGTTCTTGCTCGACGAGGGTCACCATGCGTCTGGTAAGATGAGAAGGTCTCAGTCTCTTACCTGGCAACAAATTTTCAGAGAGTTGGTCTTCTTCTCGAACAAGATTAGGGAAAAGACGCAAACGCCCCAGGCTTCATCAACGTACAGACCAGGTCGACCGAGTAGCGACCAGGCCGAAGCCGAACCGGAATCGACCATGATGTTGCAGTCTTACTTGAGACTGATTACCAAACTTGCTTCAGAGAGTGAGACTGCTCGACAGTTTTTACTGAAGGAGCCAAGTTTCAACCTTGTTGAGATGCTCTTCCAGCTGGCCAGTAGTCCTGTTCCCGCTGATCTGCGGGCAGGTACTTTCATGGCCCTACGCGCATTGATCACTCGTAAGACTCACGAGGAAGCCAATATTATGTGGCAATGTCTGGAGGCTTGGATGAACGGCGCCTACATCGTTACACCTGCTCAACACCGGTCACCCCAGAGCTCACCAGTGGTGTCAATGGAGACCGTTAGCGACGACATCTGCCACGGGTTTGAAGAACCGCACGCCTTCATCCAACTTTTAATTTCACTCGTCACGCCCCCGGAAGATAGCAGTCCTCTGAACGATGGCTTGCCTTTCCCTGAAAACCTCGGCTCGGCAAACCGCATGCCCGGCATTGAAATCTACGTCGACACCGTGCTGGGCAAAGTCTTTGCAAACAAAGCGAATGAGGTGAACGACATCAACCAGTTGAGAATGCTCCGTCTGAGCTGTCTCGAGTTTGCCGCCACTTGCCTTTCAACATTCAACGAGAACCTTATCGTGATTGCCAACGAGACAAATATCCCAATTGACTCGGCGATGGCTGCAACTGACCTTGCAACATATGTCAAGTTGCACCCGTTTGCTCGCGTCATGGAGTGGATGTTCAATGACAAGGTCATCAATGCCCTCTACCAAAGCATCCACCAGGATGCTGTAGATGTTGGCAACGCCACGCCCGACTCACCGGTCATCCTGGGCATTCTCAGAGCTGTGGATGTTATCTCGAAAGTTTTGGATCTTCAGGCAACTTTCCTTGACCTGGTGCGGCCTATTATCAAGATGCAGTCCAACCATCGACGGCCACCTGTTGCGAACGCTGCATACGCTTCCTTTGAAGATGGACTGGTCGGCCATCTAGGCCTTGTGGTTGACCTCGGAAGCTACTGCGGCTTGGGTCATCCCGATCTGACTCTGGCTTGCTTGAAGCTGCTGGAGAAGATGACTGCGTCCTTCAAGATGACGTCTGCATGGTCGTCTAGTCCCAGTCGCAAGAATCATCGCAACAAGGCAATTGTGGCAATGGAAGCGAATGGGGAGCATGAAGCTATCTCACGATCCTTGGCGGCAGAGTTGACAACGCCGTTGGATCTTGGCCGTGAAGCCGAATCACCCAACTACCTTACCAAATCCTACATCCTCGACTTTCTCTCCAGCTGCCTAGCAGCAAGTCCCAACAAGCCCACGATTGCACACTTACTTTTGGGCTTCCAGTGCGGCGTCGATACGCTAACAGTGGACTCGAATGGCTCGTTTGGATCCAGGAACTCTCTGTTCCACGCCATGCTAAGACTTCTCTTGGAAACTCCTTTCGGCGACCCGCAGGGTATGAGACAGTGGTTGATTTCTTTGAAGAGCAAGTGCATGCGCATCCTGCGGGTATTATGGACTTCGCCTTTGTCAGCTCCTCTTATCATTGACGAGTTGAGGGATAACGATGTTTTGTTTCACTTCTTACTGCGCGAAGTCATTATTCAGCCAGCACTACCCTGGGAAGGACAAGACATCAACCTGCCCCAATTCCCCCTGACTGATGGCGCACCTACCCTTATTGACTTCCTCGCGTTGCGTAGCATGAGCTTGGAGTACATTGCCATGGAGCTCTGCAGCGTTTCCCAAAGCCGAATGCCCTCCCTAAAGAGACGGATTTTCGAAGCCCTCAATGGTCAAATCGTTGGCGACAACAACGAGCCGATGACGATCCCCACTGTCTTCGATCTTTACGACTTTTTGCTTCCGGACGGCATCTGGGACATGTCTCTTCCGCCACTTCAGTTCTATAAGGAGCTTGACCTGAGGATATGCTTGGAGGAGGATGACCACGGGAACGCCATTTACAATATCGACCGCGCTAGAGAGATCCTGTTGCTGAAGCGCAGCGAAAGGAGAGATGACGGCGTTGTGCTGACGGCAGCGGACTTCACCACCTTGGAAAGAGAGGAAGCGGCAATCGTCGATTACCTCATTTTCACCAACAGACAAAAGAGGATAGCATCACAAAGCCTGGGCGTCCTCAAGACGTGGACGAGCCTACTTTTGGTAATGGTCGAGTCGAACGAGTTCAAGGGCACTACAGAAGCCTCTTTCTACCTGCAAGCACTCCAGGCCATCCTTCCCGGTCTGGAAGCCTCGGCGTCCGAGCGACCAGAAGAAGCGATGGAGCTTGCAAAGCTAGCAAAGGTCCTCCTTTTCAAGCTTGATCTGACATCGAGGCCTTCGCTTGACCGCGAGAGCCAAGCTATCGGCAGCCTCGTCAGCGACAAGTTGTACCAGCTTTTCCAGATCTGCCTGCAAGCCATCGGCAAATGGGCCGGTTCCTCGGACCTTCGTGCAGTCTACTACAGCATCTGCTACCGCTATCTCACCGGCATGGTCGACCAAGGTCTGCTCGTCGCCGGACGGAAGAAGACGATCAAGACGATTCAGATCTATGGTGAAAGGCTCATCAACGTCATCTGCGATGACGCTTACGGTAGCGACGCTGCATGCCAAACCGCAGCCTTCATCCTCCTCAACGCCCTTGTCAACCTCGGCCGTCAGGAAGACGACTCCCACATCGTCGAGACCCTCAACCGCCTCAACTTCATCGGCATTCTCGTCGATTCTCTCCGCACCATCCTGCAAGACTGGTCCGACATCGTCCGCACCGGCAACTCTGCGCAGGAGACCTACATCGCAGCGAAGTTCGCACTGCTGCTTCAGCTCGCCCAGACCAAGCCGGGCGCCAAGTACATCCTCCACGCCAACCTGCTCCGCTCCGTCGAGGCCTCCGGGCTCTTCGCCGCAGACCCCGAGCTCCAGATCGACCCGTCCAACCCCAAGGCGCTCGAGAAGCACTACGAGCTGCTTTCCAAGGTTACCCGGGTGGTGAGCGCGGCCATCGTCAGCAGGGGCGACAGCAACATCCTCCAGGGCCGCAGGTTCCTGACGGAGCACCGCATGCTCGTGACCCATACGCTCAAACGCAGCGCGGGCATCGGCGCCGTGGAGGGCGAGGGCGTGCTGGAGGAGATGATCGACGAGCTGGCCGAGGGCTTCATGGTCCTGATTGCCGCGACTGGTTTCTTGGAGGTAAGCAAGCTTCACGCAAGCAACAACATGAAAGTTAAACCTGCTGACACACAATTCGAATAGTTTGAGAATGAAGTGATGCCGGAGCCGAAAAGACAAGGCCCCACGCTGTTCACGTAAGGTATTACTACCCCTGTGTACGAGAAGGAAGGACGAGGGGAAAAGGTGCGGTAATGTATATCAAGGTGGGGATAGGACAGAAGAGATATAAGCAAAAACAACACCCTCACACTCGTCAGCGTAGAGAGTTCGTTTCGTTCGTGCATAGAAAAACAGGCGTTAGAGGTGGATACAGAATGAGGATTCCTGTATTCTCAGGGGGGAAACAAAGAAGCTTTCTTTCCCGCAAGAAATTTAAGTACCCGCATGTTGTTTGGGATTTGTGCATAGGTTTTAGCCGGTTCAGCTTCTCCAAACAGGTAATTTGTGGTGTAGGAGCTGTCTGTTCTAGTGATCTCGATGCCATCATTACCTTTTCATCTGGCACAACGCACAAGCAATGCGGAGGAAGCATGTCCATATCCCTATTCCATCTATACTGACTAATTAAGGCGCAGATCTCGAGGCCTTCGGTTCGGCCAAGTCTGAACCTCCTTTCCCTGGTGCACAAGGCTAGCCGAACGGGTATCACAAGAAGAAAATAACAAAAAGTAAGTTCCGTCTGCCCGCCACCAACGCACTAGAAATGCTTAAAATCCGTCCCATACCCGTCTTCCCTTTTTCATGGCTTCGTGTAATGCTGATAAAGAAAAAGTTTTCTACCCTCTTGGTTGAGTAGATCAAGGCCGGCTTCTGCCTCGCGTGGCCTGTTCCTCAGTAGCCTCTACCATGAGAATCTTGCTCCCAGGGTGATGGCCCAACACTTGCGGAGTTTCGTTCCCAGCACATGCGTTTCTTCGTACAACGGCGCTTTTCATGCCCGTTGCTTTCCCTTCCGGCTTGCCGTCATGAGCTTCAATTCCAGTGGCCAGAAACCTCTGGTTCTTGAGTTGTATTCGTTGCGGTCCTTCGTCTCGACCTTTTGTCTGCATATCGGACACTTATTCTTCGTAGCATCGACGTTCAGCGCAGAGTGCAAACACTCGGAACAAAACAGGTGGCCTGGAAAACATATTAGATAACCCCAATCACAGCAGCAATCCACCACATACCGCAATGCGTGACTGTCAAGGCAGTGACGTCGTCCATGCAAATAACACATTGGAATGCCGACAACTTGACCCTCTTGTCCTCCTTCGGGATCAGCATCTCTGGCGGCACCTCATTAGAGGCCGCGAGGTCGATGATATCATCATCTTTTGCTTCTTTCTCCTTGCCCTTCGAGTCCTGTTTGTCTCCGAAGACGTCGTCGTCGTCTTCCACCTTTGGCGCCGGCGTTGGGAGGGCGCCTGGTGTTGTTCTGGTACGCGTGGTCGAAGCCTGTGATGTCCTGCGTCGCTTGTTGGCGGCAGGAGTCCCTCTAGCTGCTCCCGAGGAAGGCGCGGCCCTCTTGCGGTTGGCGCTTGTGGGCGGGGTATCGTCCGCTTCTTGATCAGAACTACTGATGATGGTGGTGGACGCCCTGCGGCGCGTCTGGACAGGCATGATGTAGTCTTCGGGTTCGTTATCTGAGCTCACGAAAAGCGATTCTTCGACCTCGAAGCTCGGGTGCGGCGTTCCTCGTCTGGGGGCTGCCGTGGTGGGCGTTGCGTTGTTTGGTAAGGTTGGGGCAGGTCTGTTCGGTCGAAGCGACGACAGGGAATTCTGTGACCTCGAGCTGCTCGTTTGTCTGTTGACCGAAGGTGGCTGGGCCGACTGCGGGTAGGAGGATGGCGAGGAGAAATCGCCGTCGATCAGCTGAGAAAGGAAGTCGTCGCTGTCTGGCTCGCGCGCGGGTGTATGCGGGGGGTTGGCGCCGAAAACCGCGTTGAGGTAGTCGAAATCCAGGTCGGCGGTGAAATCTGAAAAAGAAGGCAGAGCCGGAAGGCGTTGTTGTGTAGAGTCGACGGCCAAGCTGGTCCAGTCTCTGAAGAAGGGCTCGGAGTTTTGTGGTTGTCCTTGAGTTTGCGAAAGTCTAGTTGTCGACGTGGTGTTGGTGGCGGTTTGGGTCCCTGAAGCTTCAGTGGGCTCCGAATCACTGTCGAGCTCAATGGGTGCCTGACTACTGCTGCCTCGCGCAGCACCCCTGTCTGCACTGAGGTTATTCACCGGTCGAGCTCTGAAGGTTGAAGGGGCGGATCGATTCGACTGCGGCAGCGGCGGCGTGGGCAAGAACGGAATGAGGCCCGGCATGGGAGGTAGGAGGAATCGCGGGCTGTCGTCTGTTTCGGGAGCGTCGAAATGGAAACTGAGTGTTGAGAACAAGGTCTCTAGGGGGAACAAATGACGGGTAGTGGCATGAATACAAAAGAAGAGAGTTGGTTATTTCCCATGCAAGTATCCACGAAAGGGAGGTCGAAGAGTATCGACAACGGGATCCCTGGCCATATTTACGTGACTTGAGATGAGGTGGAGGGGATTTGGGCCAGGAAGGCAATGGGAAGATGACGGCAGGAGGTCCAGGGTTGTGCAGTGGTTTCGGGTTTTAGCCGCTGATTCGGAGATGGCTCCACTGGCGAAATCACCTGCAGCCACTGCACAACCACGCTTATCGCATCGTGCGTCGACTTTTCAGTGGCGAACGACGGCACCGCAATGCAATGGTGCGATGAGGAAAAGAGGCTAAAAATCTGAAGTCTGGTGATTACTCTCAGATTTCCCTGGCGTATACCTATGGTATCAAGACTTTTTCATTCATTCATTTCCATGCGTCTAAGGTAGTTAAAACTACTAGCCTTATTTAGTACCATATGTATGAAATAGCCGGAGCCACATACTAGAAATTCTCGTCCGTATCGCCGGCTACTTGCCTCCATTTACCTTCGCAGTTCGCTTGCTGCGAAAGATGTCAATCGTCTCACAGATGTCCCTCTTACGGGCCAGCAACCTTCCGTATCTACGGAACATCTCTGATAATGTGCACTGTAGCGATCCATGACAATCCACAAGATGTCCTGGGGACATATCGGAGTGCGCTTCTCCGCGAAAGGTGTCATCGAAAAAAACTTCTCTGATTTGAGCCCGCCTTTCCTCCCTCCCCATGCGCAGAAGCTTGACTAGACACCGGATTCCCTGAGAAGTTTGCCTGTGTACATATCCGATCATACTCGTCTCGGCGGATCGAACCACTTCGAAAAGAGTTGTTGGTCCATCTGCGGTTTCCTGAGAGACAGTGATCGACCTCGAACTCTCGTTGTATTCCATAAAGAGTGGAACCGGGAGCCTTCTGCTTTTCTCGCCGACACATGCCACCGGAGCATTTTCCTCATTGAAATTCAAGATCTCGTGGGGCATCAGCCTAATAATCGGAAGTTGGCTGCCTGCTTTAAGCTGAAGCCCGACCTCCCCTGTACTGCGAGCCCAAAGCTCGGTGTGTTTGGCAGCTACGAACATCGAAGCGTCCATGTGATAGTTGGTGTCGACTCCTGAGCTGAACATCCGATATTCCTCTCTGTTTCCCTGGTCCTTGGATAACTCATCTCGGAAAAGTGTCTGACATGCCAGTTCATAGTACAGCAATGATCTTCTCCACCTTTCTCTATCATTGCATGGTTCGGCAAATTGCCTAGTCGGGTCTGGCGGGCAGCAGGAGTTGAATAGGCTTGTCCATATGAGAGATTCGGTGTGGGATAGAGATCTGGAGCCGCATAATTCGATGCATTCTTCGACTTCATCGGCTAGATCGATCATATCGGCAATCGTCCTCAGTCCGAGGTCTTCCCACCGCCGCAGATTTGCCCATAGCAGACTCTCAGCGCGTCTTCTTAAGTTGGAAAGTTCTGCCGAGTACTGACGAAGATACCGCAAAGATACGACGGTAAACGCCACCTGCAAATTGTGGACTTGTAGTTTTCGCTGGAGTTCCCCAAGAAATCGTTGCTTCAGAACTCGGCTCTCGTCCCTCACGCTGTATAGGATCTGAGCGCTGACCTGAGCTAGAGCACGCACATCGCGGAGATTGTCGAGGTTCCGTATGATAATGTGTACCAACTCCGTGGGCAGATCTTGTAATCGGGCCATGGCGTGAGTGAGGGGGCAGGGTTGATATTGCTAACACTAGTGCGGATCGTAAAATGTTTCTTCAAGACGCATGTTGGGAAGGAGAACGAGAACCGAGTTAAAATGTTACTATCGGCGGAGATTTATAGCTCATAAATACCTGTGAAGTTGTGATTTTCCATCTTTCAAGGTTCGCAAAACCTTCCTTCCGGGTCTATCGTAGTCCTTGTCTTCAGTTTATTCTTCGTTGAGTTGTCATGAATAACCTGAGGGATTTCAATGTGTTCAAGGATAGATAGGCGAAAACTGAAAGAATCATGTCAACCTGGAAGTCAGATGCAGCTTGTTCCGTCTTGGAGGCTAGTCTCCGTCCGCTCACTTATCACGTCGAAACAGAAGTGTCCCAAGCCATCGGTTCCTGCAAGGAGGACGTGCCCACTTCAATACGTATACCTATCCTAGCATCTAAAAGGTTAGTATATATATAAGATAGGGGGGGTAATAGAGTAAGTTTAGGGGATAATTTAGGCTTTTTTACCCTACTAATTTATTTAACTTTAAGGTTACTTATTACTCTTTTTACTATAAATTTTAGCTAAAAATACTTATTTACCTAACTTAACTAATTTTAAGCCTATTTAGCTTATCTTTTTTATTAATATAAATATCTTAATACTATATTATAGATATTAACTATATTATTAATAATATACTACTTATACTTAAGAGTAGTGCTATTTATACTATTTAAGTTAGTAGTAATAGCTAATATAATTAATAAGGCTTACTCTATACTACTTTAATCTATATATCTCTTTCTACTAAAAGATTCTTTTAAATATAAGCTTAATATATTAATATATATATATAACTATCTTTATACTATTAAAATAAAAAGCTATATTTAAAAGAGCTTTTATATAATAACTATTTATATTATTAAACTTTTTAATATAATATTAATATAAACTATATTATTATTATTAAAAAGACTAGTTTTATTATTTAATAAGTATAAAAAGCTTATATACTTAACTTAATACTTTATAAATTAATTAGTATTATATAGTAGTTTATACTTAATAAGTTACTTATTAAGATCTACTACTATATAGAGGACTATTATTACTATATAGTTCTATAAGCTAACCTTTATTAATTTATCTTAAAGCTTAAGATATATAGTAAGTATATTATTTATATTACCTTTAAGAAGATAAGCTATAACTAAAAGAAGTAGATATATAAAATTAAATATATAGTATAAAATAAATAAGCTTAAGTTTTATTCTATTATACTTATTTTAAATAATAGCTTAACCTTAAGGATTAAGTTTATATATTATTTACCTTTTTTAATAAGACTTAAGCTATTAATAGCTTTATATAGAAGTAATAAATTATAATCTATAATATTAAAGACCTTAAGATATTTACCTTTATATAATAAAAGCCTTATAGCTAGATATTTTAAGGTATAATATATAGTATTAAGAAAGAGCTCTATTTCTTTTAGGAAAAGGAGTATAATAATATTAACTTTATAAAGTATATTAAGTATATCTTTTTCCTTATTAAGGACTTTTATTATAATTACTTAAGAGTTATCTTTTAATAAAATAATACCCCTATTTATTAAGCTTAAGCTATTAAGAACTAACTACTTTAAAATAATATTAAAGTTATTAAATAGTTAGTTAGATTATTAGATTTATTATTTATTAAGAATATTTAGTTCTAAATAAAGTACTATATTAAGCTTAATTATAACGTTAAGTCTCTTAAGCTTCTATAACTATATATTACTATTTAGGAGGCTTAAGATATTATCCCTTATAAATACCTCTTTAAGTTAGCTTATTTAGTAGTAAAAAGAATAGAGAAATATATTTAATATAGAGGAGAGATAATACTATAGTAATAGTAATAATAGTATAAAAACTACTTATTTATATTAATATATTTATTTTACCCTAAAATATATAATATTTAAAGTACTAGAGACCTTAAATTACCCCCTAGTTGCTCCCTATACTACTAACCTATAAAGTACTGCACTAACCTTTTAGATGCTGGGATAGGTATACCGATTTCACAGCTGGAGGCGGGCTGAGAGTTGGGACCCTTAAACTGTGGAGACCAGCGAGGTGAGCAAGGTGTGGTAGGGTCAGGAATTCCAACGTCACCGATTGGCTGGCGATCCCTGTTACGGAGACCTGAGCTAACGCGCCCCTCTTCCACTCCTATCGCGACGCCTATCGAGTGGTGACGATTGCTCTGGTTTTTTTCGACGTCTATCCGTCGCCATCACCATCGCCATCACCCGTTGCGCCCACCCCATATGTGCAACGCCTGTCACGACAGTTGAGGCCATGTTTCCTGGTCAAGCGACTACTAACACTGCATAATCCCCCTTGTTATGCTTCGCCATCGCTCAACACGATGGTTCAAGTCGGCAGCCATATCCTGAGGGAATCAACCACCAGCTTCGTTCGCCTTGCGAAACATCATGCTTTTCGACGCTTGGTATGGCGCTCACACGTTCGGTGGTCGTCTGCTGTCGCCGCAGACGCCACTACAGTGAAAGATCCACAGGAGCGGCAGCAGACCTTAGCAAGTACGGGATGCATTCATCTGTTTGGTCGCGCACATACTGACCACCACAGTCTCTTCTCAGTCACGCTTCAACGATATCGGCGTCCAGCACCTCAGCGCCCACGTATACCAGCAGGTCTTCCCCGATGGAAACACACCACCACCGCAGGAGCTCGTGGATCTTGCGAAAGACCACCTGCGCCGACATGATCTCCTCGGCAAAAATACCGATAACAGCGAGCCTATCGCATTTGACATACCAGAACTCCAAGGCAGGACGATGGACGAGCACTTCCACAAACTGGCAGTCGACTGTGCAGAGCCGTACCTGTCCCTCGCTAAGCATTTCGCGAGGGCGACACCGCCACCGAAACCGAGAAAATGGGTTCGCCAGAGCGGCTGGACCAAGTACTATCCCGACGGTAGAACGGAAGCGATAGACGCGCCCGATGAGACTATGCTCTGCTTCGACACCGAGGTTATGTGGAAGGAGAGCTCTTTCGCAGTCATGGCTTGTGCGTCAAGTCCGACTGCTTGGTATGCCTGGCTATCGCCTTGGCTTCTGGGCGAATCCGAATCCGACCGACATCTCATACCGTTGGGCGACCCAACGAAGGAGCGTATAATTGTAGGGCATAACATTGGATACGACCGAGCAAGAATATTGGAGGAGTACGACGCAAAGCAGACTCGCAATCAATTTCTGGATACTATGTCGCTTCACGTCGCCGTCAACGGCATGTGCTCGCAACAGAGGCCGACATGGATGAAACACAAGAAGAATCGCGAGATGCGGGAGAAGATCGCAAGTCAGACGGACGACGTGCAGCTGGCGGAGCTCTTAAGCCACAGTGCGCGGCAGGAAGAGGCGGAGTTATGGGTTGAGCGAAGCTCGATCAATTCACTCAGAGATGTCGCTAAGTTCCATCTTGACGTCACTATCGACAAGGCTGCTCGCGATGACTTTGGAGTTTTGGATCGGGAAGAGATCTTCGGAAAGTTGGACAACCTCCTGGACTACTGCGCTGCCGATGTCGCCATCACCCACCGAGTATATCAAATTGTCTTCCCGAATTTCCTGGACACCTGCCCTCATCCCGTTAGTTTTGCGGCACTGAGACACCTGGCGTCCGTCATTTTGCCTGTCAACAAGAGCTGGGATGCTTACATCGCCAATGCCGAAGCGACCTACCGCGAGCTTTCCGATGCAGTGCAAGAACGGCTGGTGGGACTGACAGAGAAAGCCCTGGAAATCAAGGATAACGCCGAAAAATGGAGCAAAGATCCTTGGCTGAAGCAACTGGACTGGTCCGGCCAAGAAATAAAAATGGTGAAAGGAAAGAAGAAGGATGATCCTCCTCGGCCAGCTGCGAGACAGAAGAAACCCGGCATGCCGCAGTGGTACAAGGATCTCTTCGTAAAGAACGACTCGCCAATCAATATTACTGTGCGGACTCGAATCGCGCCATTGCTGTTGAAGATGTCTTGGGATAATCACCCGCTGGTCTGGTCAGAAAAGTACGGTTGGACTTTCAGGGTGACAAGGCATGAGGCAGCAGATTACGAGAAGAAGCAAATGGTAAAATGCGACTTTTCCGACTCCGAGAAGGATGCATCCTTACGTACAGACGGGGGCGTCTTCTTCAAGCTTCCACACAAGGACGGCCCGCAGGCGAGATGCGTCAACCCTATGGCCAAGGGATACATGTCGTACTTCGAAAACGGAACTTTGTCATCACAGTATCCGTATGCGAAGCAAGCCCTGGAAATGAACGCTTCATGCTCGTATTGGATCAGTGCGCGCGATCGCATAATGTCGCAAATGGTCGTCTACGAAGATGACATTGCTGACCAAGTAGACTCGAACGGAGTCAAACAGAGCAAAGGCGCCAGGACGGCGACGACAGCCAGCAAAGCCCCAGAAGAAGTCCAGGGATACATCCTACCTCAGGTCATTCCAATGGGGACTATCACAAGGAGAGCAGTAGAGAACACATGGCTTACGGCCAGCAATGCGAAGAAAAACAGGGTAGGATCAGAGCTTAAGTCCATGGTCAAGGCGCCACCGGGCTACAGCTTCGTTGGAGCCGACGTTGACTCAGAAGAGCTCTGGATTGCGAGTCTGGTGGGAGACGCGACCTTCAGGCTTCATGGTGGCAATGCCATTGGTTTCATGACTCTCGAGGGCACAAAGGCTGCCGGTACCGACCTTCACTCACGTACAGCAGCCATTCTCGGTATTACGAGAAACGATGCCAAGGTCTTCAACTACGGCCGCATCTATGGTGCCGGAATCAAGTTCGCGGGCCAGTTGCTGAGACAATTCAACCCGAACTTGTCTGACAAAGAAACGAACGAGACTGCAGCAAGGCTATACGCCAGCACGAAGGGTACCAAGACCACGAGATCGGTCCTGAGCAAGCGGCCGTTCTGGCGTGGCGGTACGGAATCGTTCGTGTTCAACAAACTCGAAGAGTTCGCCGCACAAGAACGGCCGCGGACGTTCGTTCTCGGTGCAGGTATTACAGAGGCCTTGATGCGCCGATTCATCAACCAAAACGGCTTTCTGACATCTCGCATCAACTGGGCCATTCAGTCTTCCGGCGTCGACTACCTCCACCTCCTCATCGTCGCCATGGACTACCTCACTCGACGCTTCAACATCGAAGCCCGACTCGCCATCACCGTCCATGACGAAATCCGGTACCTCGTCAAGGATCACGACAAATACCGCGCGGCCATGGCCCTCCAAGTGGCGAACCTCTGGACAAGAGCCATGTTCGCCCAGCAGGCCGGCATCAATGACCTACCGCAAGCGTGCGCTTACTTCTCCGCCATCGACATTGACCACGTCCTCCGCAAGGAAGTCGATATGGACTGCGTCACGCCAAGCCACAAGGAGCCCATCGCGCCCGGCGAGAGTCTTGACATAAACGCCCTCCTTGCCAAGGGTGCCGAGGCCCGTCTCGACCCCTCTATCGTGCCTGACCCTTCACACGCGCCGAAGCTCGACGGCATCGCTTACAGTCCCCGTACGCCTGTCATGGACACTCTCGAGGAGTCTACATCTAGCGACCCGCACTTCCTTAAGGCGCAGATCGTGAGCTCAGAAGTGGAGCTGGGCAATGTCCTCAAGGAGCGGAGGACGGCGCTCAAGTCCCAAGAGGAGAAGAAGCCGCGGGTCACGAAGAAGAAGGAGCGCAGCGTCCTGCCGTATCAGTCAGACGCCGTGCTGATGCCGGTCGAGACCATGACGGTGTCGGACGCGCTCGGAAACAAGTTCACGAGGTTCGAGAACAAGAACCGATGGAATTGGCAGAAAGAGAAGGGTCGTTGGTCGGGACCTAGCTCGAGGATTTAGCCCCCCGTGTAAGAAGAAAAAGGGGTGGATGGATCTGTGTACTATTTTTATCACTTGCCTCGGCGGCATCATATTTTTCCTTGCTTGTATACTCCGAATCCGCTCTGGTGGCTTCGAAAAGAAAAGTTGGGGTGAAGGTGGGACAGGTTCGAATTAGGGGCGGTTCAGGTGTCGTCGGCGTTGTGCGATGGATGCTGAGGGTTGGCAAAGGTTTATGACTGCCAGTGTATTCACGTACAGATGTGTAATATCATGCTATGAATGTACCACGCGGGCTCAAATACCGCAACATCTTCACGTCATTCTCGCCAGTTGTGTCTTTTGATCATGTTCGATCTCAAGTATCCACAGGAGCATAAACAGACGGTTTTCGGAAACGGTGAGCAGGACATGAGCGATGGCGCATACTTATGCTCGAGAGTTACATCTACGTAACTTTTGTGTCTATTCCTCTTCACTGGAAGTGGCTGTAGTAGTATACTGACACTGGACGCTTGAGCATATTGCTGGCGCCCCAGCTGCCCATTTCCCAGTCTAATCCTCCTCCTGGATTTCTAGGTGGGGATATATGGAGTTGATCTTGTAATATGGCCCCTGAACATGCGTGCCAGCGTCCAAGCCATCCGTAGGCCTCAGCAACCCAGTCTGTTGAAGAAGTGTCCACGTGGGAGACCATATTTCAAAATCCTCGATCCAGTCTCTACTAGGAAAACGACTGTCACTTGCTACCGTTACTTCATGTAGAGCCATATAGGGAAGAAGGTGGATGCAACATGACGGACCGTTGTCTGTCATATTGATGTCTCCTTCTCGAAGCTTCTTTGCCAAGTCGTTCATAATCTTGCTCGGTTCACCTGATGAGTCTGAGCTCGCCTTAACCAACACGTCGAGAGCAATGCTGCAGCTCAGTCTTCTGGCAGCGTACATCCCATATATAAGCAAGCATGTATGAATAATCCCGCCAAGCCAATATTGTTCAATGCAATGGAGCCAGAAATGATAAGGAGGAGGAGATGAGTACGGATCAGGTCTCCTCATCTTGGGGACACGGAATTGCTGGCCCTGGCGAGCCTGTTCTGTCGAGCCCGGTCTGGAGGGTGGCACCGCCGCTGTCGAGTCTTCACCTCGATTGTGAGACAGAACCAGCTGCTTGAGATATTGTGGGTTCTGCATTTGTCTGGCTTGGAGCGCATTTTCGAGAGACTTCGGGCATTTATCTTCATATTCGTACGAAGCCTGCGGTAAGACTTTTTGAATCCATGGCCTGAAGAGCCACCAAGTGACTGAGACCCATCGATTTTGTTCGGCATTATCTGCAAATGCAGCGATCTTCTGGCGCAGAGACGAAGCCAGCCGGCCCCCTCCGGCGCAATATTCGTTGAACACAGCCGGAAAAACGCTGAGTATGTAGCCAAGAAGGGGCCTGTCCGCCAAATGTAGAACTACGCTCTCCAGAGAGCAGTCATCTTCGCCGTGAGTCAGTGGCTTGTCGAACACCAGAGACAAGTAATCGACGCATGTCGAGCAGATGTTGTCCAGACCGAAGGAGGTTTCGGGCGAGGTCGAGTACGAGCCCGTACTTAAAAGGAACTCCCGCGCAGTCTGATGAATCAGCTGGACTGTGTCTTGCGAGTCGATGGGTCGTTCGTTCAGTAGCTTGTTAATGGGTATGCCATCCTTAGGCACGATTTCCATGAATCCACAGCACTCCTCATGTAGGGCCCATCTGGTCTGGTTCCATGCGTCCCCAAATGAGAAAATGCGGTTGAGATCGAGGTATTGCTGCGCATCAGTAGGTGTTGACGACTCTTTCCAATAAGACATGGCCATTACGTCTCGCATCTCGCAAACCCTGAGCGTTGTCCTAGCTAAAAGAAGCCATGAAATTATGTACTCGGCTCTTTGTCGCTCGACGGTGGGTTTTGCCTCGACTCGTTTGAACATCTCGTGATAGAAGCCTTTCAGACTCGTTGGCATCTTGGTAAGGGCCTGGTTGATGTGTGCTACGGTACACGAGGCGGACTCGGATATGTCGTCAAGTTTCTGCAGGACTAGAGCTACCCATAGTATGACTCCGTCCGCGTGCTTCAGAAGATGCTGTCGAACAAAGTCAAGTCTGTCATCTTCTCCATTGATAGTGGTTTGGTGAAACTTGGTGCTAGACAAATCGTCCACGCCCTGAACACGTCGCCAAATCGGGCCCATCTTCTTTTGAATAATCATCTCGATGTCGTTGTAGTTTTCATTCTTCATGTCGATAGAATAATCTGGTGTGATAGCCCTCTTAATAGGGAGCTCGGGACGGCTGAGTGCGATGATCTTGAAAATGTTCTTGCCACCTAGATGGCATAACTTGGGAAACACCCGAAGTGACTCTTTCTTTGAGGCCTCATCAGACTCGTCAAGCCCGTCGAGAATGAAGAGAAATGTTGTTCCCTTGCTATCGTACACGTGTCCCAGACCTTGAAGATTCAACAAAATGTCTGCGAGGTCCTCATATCTCCACGTGAAAGACTCGCGACCGCGAACCTGGCGGAACTTGGATTGGTACGCCGAGTAAAGCCGCGAGTCTTGTTGTAGAAGCTGGTAAAGAATTGACCGCAGCATATACGCATGGCTTGTTCCGGTAGTCCCACCACGAGCGCTGTAGAAGAAATCGGCCAGCAAAATGTTGTGTGATTGCGTTGACAGAGAACACCGGAGAGTTGCCGCGAGAGTCGACTTTCCACTCCCCGGCTTTCCGTGAACCCAGAGAAGGCTTGAATTGCGACTGAGCCAGTCTTTATAAGCTGGATGATTCCAAATCCACTGGGTCGTCCCCGTCTCTGCCTGCTTCACTTTGTTGCGTCGACTTTGAAGCTCTGGAAAATGAAGACTTGACAAACATTCTGTCAAAAATTCGTCAGGAAAGAATCTTTTGATCATAGCTTTCAATCCACATACCTCCCAATTCAGAACTGATATTCATAATGATGTGCTTACCAGCGACGTCGGACCTCTTTTGAAGGGGCTCGGATCTGGGTTTCCCAACTATTAAAAGCCTGTGTCTGATCACATGATGCTTCAAATAGAAGCCTGGGAACAGAAACCTCAAACCCTCATCTAGGAACTGATAGTCCTCCGTCTCCAATCCCGTTATAGTGATAAGCAATTGCCCATTGAGCATATGGCGCAACGCACACCCAAGAAGGATCCACTGCTGCTGCCAGGACGCACCAGGAGATTTAGAGCAGTATGAGTTCTCCCAGGATGAGTCGAGTTGACCCCCTAGATTCTTCATATAAAAGAATTCGTCCGGCCTGATGTCGTTGATCAGCTCATTCATCGACTCCATGCAATCACTGCATTCCGCAAATAGTTGCGCAGTCAGAGTTCGCGGCAGGGACAAGTTCCATTGCTCAGCTTCCAAAGCCTTCAAATCCCTCAAACAAACATTCAAAACAATTGAGGGTTTAAGCTGCTTTGAAAGTGCTGTTGAAATGGAGGCCTGCCAGTTCAAAGGCTCGTCGTACTCCACGTGCAAGATTGCATAATCAGGCATTCTCTCCCATTCTTTGACCGTCGTCATGTTGAGAATCCACTGGGTTTCGCATGTCTCTACCAAAGAACGAGGCGTTCTGTACGCTGACAGACGACGGATGTATGCATCGGCCTGCTTTCTCACAGCTGTGCTCAACATCAGCTCCCAACATTGTCAAAAAGGACTTGCCCAGGAACCTATCGAGGTTTCCGTGACTGATCGGTGTTGTACATTACATACTAGATAAGTCTGGCTCTGTAGCCTTGGTAACCATACCTGTCAAAGCATTCCGCACTGGTCTGTACTTCTGACTCTCGTCCGAGTCGAACTTGCACATGTGTCGGTGGTCCGCACCTTGTATTGCAACGGAAAGCTCATTATTGGTCCCAATTGTGGCCGAGTCCTTGTCAACAATCTGGTCTTCTGTCAGAAATTGAACTCGAATGAGCCCCAAAGATCAATGAACCACTTACGACATCGTTGCCCATTCGAACCGTCTCGTAGAACGACCGTATCATCTTCAACTTGGAACCTGGCTGGATGAAGGCTGTTGATATCTTTGAAAACTCGGAGGAGTTGCGCTTCAGCGCCTTGACAAATTTCTTGTTGCCAGCGAGACCGAAAGTCGCCACTTCGACCAGCGTCACAGCCAAGGCTGCCCAGTATGCCTTGTCTGCTCCGCGATGGGGGACACCGAGGAAAAGCGCCCCGAAAGCGCTGTCGCGAACATCTTTCCAGTAATCCGAACGTTCGTTTGCCAGAATCAAAGCCTGAGTTTCTACAGTTAGGGGACGAGTTGACAGAAGGAAGAGTCGTTTGGTTTCTGAAACTTACGCGCTTGACAACGATGCCGCCCAGACTGTGAGCGATGAAGATGATCGGTTTCGTGCCCGATCCGGTGAGTTGGCGCTCTTCGTGCAGAGAGTTGATCAAAGACGTTGCCGCATCGTCAATGTCCTCCACTGAGTTACTCAGCGAGCGTGAGTTGTATCCGAAGGACCATATTCTACATGCAGTGGCGGGAAACTGCGCAGGGACGAAGTCCCGCAGCCACAGCTTGCTTGCGGCATCGTCGGTCCATGTATCCTTCCAGTGACCGCCCAAACCGTGGACGGCAACGATACTGATTAGGGGAGCTGTTAGCGATTGGGTCAATCGTGGGAACCTATGGCGGGGTCTTACTCGATGTCGATTGCGGCTGACCCAGGTTCTGGGTGGAGGAGAAATAGGCCGTAGTCTTCCTGTGTCTGCTCGTCGGGCTTATTTTGCCGGCCAGCTACTTTGTCACGAAGCCTTCTAATACCCTCCATCATTATCTGGGAACGAAAAGAGACTGCGGTTTTCGAAGCGATGGCTGACTGGTGGTTCTTGGGGATGAGGATGAACGCGATGATTGCGACGATGCGGGGGCGCGTGTGCTCAAAGAGAGCAATGCGCTTATGGCACCTGCCATTTCTGCAGAACTCCTCAGTCGATTGCTCTTTCTAGTGATACCAAGTTGGTGGCCAATGAGGTGCATGAATGCGCGTTGTGGCCGGCATGGCCAAGACTTGCTGCAGCCTGTTCATGTGATAGGTTGTGGGTAAACGGACTGAGGAAAGAGGCTGGCAGCTGAGAAAAGAAGGCAGAGAAACAAGTCTGACATATCAGTACCTGCCATTACGGTCCTTCAGTCCTTTAATTTAGTTATTCCTCGGCCTGGGCAGGCACGATAGAAGACTTCTCAGTGTCACGGCCACCTAAACCTTTCACCGTACAAGCCGTTACGAACAAAGTATCTCACGAATTATGTATCATAAGTGAGAACCTAAATACTTTCCAAAATACCAAGATATGATTCACAGTATCCTACACACATGCCCCTTTCTCTCGAGTCCATGGTAACCTAACGAGTGACCCAAAAAAACGCCAAATAATGTGTTTACCAACGCATCCAATACTAGTAGTTCTTGCGAGTCTGGGTATCAATCCCGCGAATGAGTTTGTCCTCCAATAACGCCGTAACGATGAGATCCATAGACAGATTAAAAAACAAAACAAAAAGATCGGTTGCCGTCGCTCAGTGTCTAATAAGTTGGTTTTCCAGCGGGGAAAAAAGAAGTTATGTTTGATACGCGTCTCCCCGTTTCGTTTTTTCGTTCCTTTCTTACGTTTCTTTCATGTTTTTTTGTGCATCGTTTTTGAAATTCGTTTTACTTTCTTCAGTTGAGTCTCGTGGTGGACACGGAGGCACCCGCTTTCCCGCCGACGGCTTGGGGTTGCGCTTGCGTCGGTTCGTCCAGGTTGAATCCGTGCGAGATCATGCGCTTCAGGACCTCCAGGTCGAAGTCGCCGAGTGACTCCTCCAGTATGCGAGGATCACTGTGTGTGCTCGGGACACTCGAGGACATCGCGTACTCCTTTGCCGGGCTTTCGCTAGGCGCCCACTCGGGAGGCGTCGGCAAGGCGGAGGAGCCGCTGGCGTGTTCGGTCGCCGGACTGTCCAGCACTTCTTCCGACGACACATGGTGAGGCGCAGCCTTGAGTCCGTAGTCTTCCCACTGCTCCATGGGCGGGGTGCTGGTACCGAACATCATGCTGCCTCGGTATCCGGCCGCAAGCATGCTTCCGCGGAAGCCTGGTGTCTCCATGGGAGTTGGACGCTTCTTCTTGATAGCCTTGGCTGCGAGGCCGCCAAAGATGATGCTAAGATCGTATGCAATCCATTCCGCGTCAGGGTCTGCCGGTATCTCCCACTGCAAGCGTGCCATGTCGACCTCGTATGCCAGAGTGCGGTTTCTCTCGAGAATCCTGTCGATCTGCGCCGTCTTGCTCGTCCATTCCTCTTTCAGGTTCTGCATCAAAGCATTGTTCTTGTCCATCTCCATGGCAAAGTTCTCGAACGTAGCCTTCGAAAGCACCTTGGAGGCGCGTCGGGCCTTAACCGACGGTTGGCTGGTAGGCATGCCCACGTTCTGGACGCTGGACTTGATGACTCTGTTAAGCTCAGTCTTGGAAAAGGGGCAGAACTCTTGGATGGAAGTGTTCTGCTCCAGACTCCTGACCATGTGAGACAGGTTCGAAAGGTTGAAGCTGTTCTCCTGGACGTCGAGCGTTCGAAGAGTCTGGTTCATGTGAATAGCCTCTGCCAGGTCTCCGATGTTCATGTTCAGCTTTTGATTCCGGATCCGAAGATGCAGCAGCGTCTTGTTACTGGCGAGACCCGAGAGTGAGCGAGAGAAACCAAGTCCGAGCTGGCCCTCATCAAGCTTGGCCGAGAACCCAGAGAAGTCGAGGTACTGTATGGACTCGTTGCTGGCGAAGAAGTCCGAGACTGCAAGACAAGCTTCCTCGCTAACCTGTCCCGGCGTCGAGGTCCCAACAAGGCTAAGCAGGCGGATGGTTCGGTTGAGGGCGAGCGCCTTGATGATCTTGATGTAGTTCTCCTCATTGCGGAATTCAATCATGTCCATGAACAGCGACGTGGGACCGAAATTGTAGGCAATGGCGGACGCCAAATCCTCCATGCCGTTTTCGATGTAGTTCCCATTGATAGAGCAAACGATCTCTCTGCCTTGGCCCATGCTGCGAAACAGGTGAGCGATTTGGGCGCCTGACATGCCACATCCGTTGAGGTCGAGTCTGCGCAAATAAGCGGATTCGGGAGCGGTCAAGTAGTCTGCGAGAATTTCCAGAGTGGCGTTGTTCAGCTGGGATGGATTAGCATGTGAGTGCCAATGAAGAAATGACGCCTTACGTTGATGTTTGAGAGATCAAGTTCTTCGAGTCCCCAGCTCATGATTGTCTCGTCGTAGAAAATGGGATCCATGTACTGGCTTAGGCAGTTGCCCGCGATGCTGAGCTTTCTAAGGCAGGCAAAGTGAGCCAGATTGCTCTTCACAACCATGTGATCAACGTGGCCGATGTTGCGTGAAGTGTTCAGCGCTTCCATCCTGTATCCCTGGGAAGGAAGTGCGTCCCAAATCTCCTCCAGGCTCCTTTCATCTAGATTGCAACGCGAGATGTCGAGTTCTCTCAGAAGGTCGGGAATGTGCAGAACGTCCACTGGGTCGCGGTCAGCTTTGCGTCAAAATTATCGGTACGATATTCTTACCAAGATCAGTGACCTCAGCCGCCGTGAGAGGATTCCCTCCCACCAAAAGAGTATCACAGTGGCTGTTGCCAGTCCTCATGAGCAGCAGAATCGGACGAACAACCTCGGGCTCCTTCTTCGAACCAGCTCGTGTACGCGATACTCCGATGATATTCTGGGACGCGAGGACATTGGTGAGATCGATCTTGCGTATCGAGCCAGAAGTGAAGGCAACTGCGTGAATCTCCTGCGACAATAGTGGCGCTGCCTTGATGATGTCCTTGTGCACTCCATCGATGACCAAACCTGTCGTTGTTAGCCCGCGGGTCTTCCGGCGAGTGCGTAGACGCTTACCATCTCGAGAAACATCTGCCACAGACTCTTCAAACCCTGGATGGTCCGTCACACCGCAAAGAGGTGCGAGGTCGACGTCGCGGAAGGAAAGAGCCTTGAAGTAATCGTTGTACCGAAGAGACTTGAAGACGGCCAGCAGTTGAAGAGCAGTGTACCCAGTCGGTTCCTTTGAGGGAAGAAGTCGGAATTCAGGGCAGTGCTCTCGGCGTTCACACTTCCAGTTGACTGTCCACTCGGGAGGCGGGCATCGAAATGTCGCACAGTAGGCTTCCATGGTCCGCTTGAGACCGCCAAAGTCCTGGCCTGAGGGCAGTAGAAGTTGGGCGGTAAGGCCTCTGATGTCGAAAATGTCACTTTGCATGTGCTGTGGCCAGGCAGGTTTTACTGCGCGATCTGCCTTCATGAATGTCATGACAATCTCTCTGTACCAGCGGCTGGCCAGCTCCAAGCGCTTTTCGGCTTCGCAGGGTAAACTGGCATGCGTGTTAGTAGTTACACTCACATGGGGCTGAACACACCGGCACATACCGAAAACCGAGAACGAATCGTTCTTCATGGTGGCTCATTGTGGCTTTCAAGCGTACCAAACTCGTCAGACCAAATACTACGGTGTTGATCTCAATGTCTTGGGGTGCCTTGTACACTGAGGTTCTCGCAACCCGAACAAAATAGCACTTGTTTTGGCCCAGCAGCAGATAATGAGATGAACCGTCACGGAACTTCTTGGAGGTCTCAGGGTTGTCGGCTTTGGAGCCAAGAAGAGTGGTGCGCTGAACGACCGGAAAGATGTCCAGGGGCAAGCCGCGACAGGAAGGTTCTTCGGCGGCAACGATCTTGTGAATGGCGGTCTCGACGTTGGGAGCGACGATTCCTTTGGGCACAACAGTCGAGCCGACAGAGTCACGGACAGCGCGGCGAATCTCCGTCATCCAATCTTCCCGCTCGGCAGGTAGGCCAAAAAAGAGCTTCGTGCATGCCCATGACACCATTGGTGAAGTTTCTGACCACCACACATCGAGCCCGAAGTGAGGACTTACACCCTCCTCATTGAAGATGTTGACAATTCTGCACAACGGAATCTCAACGCGCCCGTCTGCAGAAGCACCATCCTGGCTCAATGTCGACGAAGTCGATGATCTCTTGAGGCGGCCCGACGGCGGCGCCAACTCGTTGAAGTTGGCTCTCGCAGCCTCGACGCTACTGAACTTGATGAGGTGCCCTTCAGTCAAGACGATATACTCGGCACGAGACTTCCATAATCGCGCATCGGTTTTGAGCGCCCCGTGCTTTAGGATCCTGATAGGATTAGGCGGCAGGTGAGGGCTAAGGTGAGTGGGTGTATCCTCCGACATGTGAGAGCTCGCAGTAGAATCTTTAGATGCGCGGCGGTTGAGGCGATAGAAAATCGAGGAGGAGTTTGAGCCGCCGGAGCCGTTATTCTTGTGAAGTACTCGACGGCTTTGAGCGTTTGAGCTGCTCGAGCTGTTCGAGGCCTTGGAAGACTCGGACATGGTAGACAATGCGCGAAGGTCGGATGAAGAAGCTCTATTGCTGACCTTCCCGAAGGTCTTTGCTAAGAAACTGCGTCGCTTTCCTCCCAGTGACGGCGTCGATACGCTGCGCATCTCCGACTTGCTCGGGCTCTTCGAGTCTCCATGATGTGTGGTCTGAATAGTGGGCAGCACTGACTGTCGGCTAGCGACAGTGTCCATGGTCGACAGATTGGACGTGCAGTAATCGATGGTCCAAGTCCGTTTAATTCCACCGTTTATCGCTGCGAAGCGTCTCGGCCTGGCCAGGCCTACGAGGCCGTCTAGGTCGAGTATAGAATTATCTGGCCATGCAACGACGTCGGGTACGCAGGTCGTCGAGGTCGATTGGAATGTTCGCGTGGTTTTACAACTCGGGGCCAAGGGTGGGCGGGAGGGAACTGGCGATGTCTCCGTCGTCGAGACAAACGAAGCGCAAGGCGGAGGAAGACAAGTGAGGTAGAAGGCAAGGTTCAAGTAAGGTACGATATCAAAGGTATCAACAAGAGAGGAGGGGGCGATAAAAGTATGATACAGAAGGAAGTGTGGATGGCGGAGGGGTGGTAATAAGGGTCTCTCAGTGTCTATCTTATCCGTCAAGACTTGTACCTGAGTGGATGGAGGTGAGCAAGGAACAGCCGTTTGGAGAGGGCCGGAGTGCAGCGAGGTCCGACGAGGTAGGTAGCTTGCTTGGAAGACAAGGGAATATGCGTGAAGGAGGGTAGCAACGGAGGGGCGTCTGATGCGTAAATTCGGATGATTGGACGGGTGGGTGCGAACGTCAGTCGGTTCGAGGCGTGGGAGAGAATGAGACCGAGACTAAGACCTCGTGCTGTTGCGAGACGGAGTTGGAGAGACAAGCGGCGGGTCGGGCTGAGTTGGGTGATGGTGACAATGAGATCAGATCAGATCACCAGGCGTCTTCGGGGGGAGGTTTGTCCAGAAGGTTATTTGTTATTGGGTGTGACGATTGTAGGACCAGCCGAGAAGGTTAAGGAATAGGTAAGGTGAGAAGTCGAGGAGAGGCAAAGAGAAAGGTAGAGGTAGATGTGAAAGGCAAAGGAAGTTGAGGTAAGGAGGTTGGACAGCAAGGCATGGGAATGATGGGATCAAGATGGTGTTCACAGCGCAGAAAAGCAGCAAAAGGGATAACAGGATACACCCAGCGTTTTTGGGGGAAGTGGAGAACCACACAAGCAACCTAGAGAGTGCAGGTAGGTGTAAGTGCAGGGTGCAGGGTCTGGCACGGCATGGCAAGGGCAAGGTGGCAGTGGGTTTGGCGACGAGCATGGCTGCATGGGGGGGGAGGTAAGCTGGGTATGGTATCCAGTGCCAGCAGAGAGCAGCCAGGCTTGATGCAGCTATGATGTTATCGATGCACATCCTGTTTTTGTCCCGAAAGCGTCGCCCAATGAGACCTACGCGGGGTTCCTGGCGCTGGCGTTCTTCGTAAAGTACTATTATGTTGTTGATGCTGAGCTGACCGAGACCAGCTCACACAACGTGGCCAGCAATCGCTAGCAGTGTTTGGGTAAGAAGCTCTGAACTTGCAGCTGTTGGTGTCGTTTATTGGTGGTGATTGGTTTTGGGGTTTGTACAAAGGAAATGCCCGAGGAGCCGACATGGTAGTCCCTATCTCTCTCTTTCAGTTTCTAAATCCCGCTCGTTCGCTTTTCAGATGGACATGGATATCTGGTTGGCATAGCAGCTGAAAGGGAACATGGGGCTCACTCAGCAGTGTTTCGTTTGTAGGTTATTCTGCCTCTGCCTCTGCCTCTCCCGGACTTTGATTAATTTTGATGTTATTTCTCTGAAGCTGCCGTCCTGGACACTACTGCATGTTGAAAGATGGAAACATGCGCGAACACCCACTGTCGCCCACCATTATGCACGTTTTCATAGTACGTCTAGTGGATCATGGTGCCATGGGCCTCAAGGTAGGTACATAACATCCACAAATGTACGGCCGCCAACAAGGAAGGATGATGATGCCGCCCTCGTTGACATTCCATGATTCTTTGCATTACTCCATGAGAGCATCTCCTGGATATGGCCCGGGGGCGCTCCAATGTCCTCCACAAATGTACGCCTCACAGCGCCGTACGCAGCCAAGCAGCCCACGATGCTAGCGCTCGCATGTCGGCGGCGTCTCCAATTCCCACTCAGGCCGATTATTTCCACAGTCTTCCGCATCCACTATGGAAGCAAATCCATCGGCCGTCCAAGCATGACCTGCCATTGCTATGCCGGCACCGCAGAATGCCGCGCCAGCGACGTGGGTTGTTGCTACGCTACAGGTCGATGATATGCAAGACTCAGCTGCGTACTACGAGCACAGCACACTAGCTTCGTAGCTTGGCAGTGCCGCGTCCACAAAGTATTCGTACTCCGTCAATCCGTACACAACTTCGAGCACAGCATTCAGCCTCCAAAATACCTGCTAAATCACGACACGAATCGTCCGTGCAAACCTCGATACCAGTCCACTGGCGGTGGATAATGGCTTGAGATACTGTGGACTATCACCCATGGGTGATAGCGTCATGTTATCCAGGTGAAATCACGAATCTCTACCGCAGACTCCCGTTCGAACTCCCTGGTCAGAAATCTTCCTGCGCCGTATGCCGCGTATCCTCCTTCCTTCTACCGGCCGTCATGGTGTTAGTGCCAACCCCAGCGGCAATTGGATGGATGTCGCGGCCAGCTTCCTGTCATTCTGACTGGCTCGGCGACTCCCTGGCCGTCCATGATCCCCCTTGCCTGCTGCTGCAGAGTGCAGACCAGGACCTGCCCGCAGTGCCCGCACTAGCGCCAACTTCGGGCGCTCTTGGAAGCGTGGAATCCCGTTCGCCTTCGATTCTCTCTCTCTCTCATGGGCGATCACCGATTGATTTGATACTGATGAATCCCCCACCCGATTGCGCCTTCATTATTCCTTCTTCTTCCATGTCAGCATTTCTTTTCGAATCTGAGGCTCCTGGCCCCGTCGAGAAACTCAGAGCCCGGTCAAGTCCGAAAATAAGGGTCGTTTCAAGCCGCTTCCAATATCTGGCGAAACGGGGGCGCCCAGGGCGACTTCGATTTCTCCAAGATTGCCTCAATTTTGCTCCAATTTGACCGCTCTCTTCTTCCTTCTCCTTCTTTCTCTCGGTCACCGACCATCCGGCGACGGCTTATCCCGCGCCATTGATTGACAATTTCAACAGCTGTGTGCTTTTCATTGCGAAAGGCCGTCACTATCACCCCTCGTGTCTCTGAATAGACTTTTCTGTTAGGGGGAGTGAGATATATGAAGCAGAGGCTCATGCCCAGGCCATGTCAGCCCCGTTTTATACGGATACGAGGAGGGGGTCTTGGGAGACCCTTCATTTGTCCACGGCTTTTTGTGTACACCGACAGGGTCGCTGGCTTCGAATACTAGAAGGTCAACTTTGAACAAGCAGAATACACACTACATGCTGCCAGCCGCAGTACCGAGAACGAGCACGAGAGACATCAACGTCGGCACAACAACCGACGACAGGTACGACTCCAGGCGGCCGGAGCGTTCGGTGTGGCTGGCGAACGTCAACGTCAAATGTCATCATGCCATGCGACCGGTTTCAGATGACAGGACACCAGGCGGACATCAAAAAAGGCACGGTCAGACGAATCCCGCGCCCGTGGGAGGACTCAAGGAGCGATGGCAAGCCCCCAAAATTTCCCAGGTCCAAGGAATGGGATGCTCGGCGGCAACGCGATCGTCTGAACGACGTGCCTTTTCAAAATGTGAAACCAACCCGCACCGGCCAAATTTGGGGGCACGGGGACGGGGAGATGGAATTCGCGGGATGGCAAGATGAGTCTGCGGTGTGGGCTGGGAGGCAACTTATCAAGATTGCGACTTGTCTCTGATCGTCGCCGGGCGCAGTGGACCACCGAGGAAAAGCCACTGCCGCACAACAGTACGCCACTCGGTCGCGAAGTCCTCGCTAAGGTACGGATAGCTCGCGAGAAGCTCGCCTCGAAGAAAGTCGAAATATGCAATCTTGAATCCCGCCGTCGAGCCCGCTATCCACGACAGCCAAGCGTAATCGGTCAATTAATCAGAGAAGGTGTCCCGTTGTTTTTGGAAATGAATCGGACTTGTGCGTCCAGGTGCTCTGTGCCTGGGCACGGCATAGGTTATCCGTCAAATATTCAATCCGCCTCGTTTTCAGGGTTCTCAGGGTCCTTTCTTCCCAGCCGCAGATCAAGGAGAGATAGGGAGATGGGAGAGCCACTTTCACACGACTCAACAACGTGCTACGCGGTACCACCTCGCGATGCTCTGTACAAAACGCGAGAGCGCGCGAGAACAACGCCGGGCCTGGCACGTTTTTCCTTGATGGACAGTCCATTCACGAGCACGGACCTCCCGTATCCAGCCCGACGGGTGCCTAGGACGAAATAGCGTCAAAAGCGGGGACATCCGGCACCGCTCGTCTATCCGGCCGGTCTCATTTTCGACCACCGCTATCGGCCAAGACCCATTTATCCCACGCAGCTCGACTCTTATTGTCTCGGCCGTCCTACGCTGCCGTCCTACCTCAGAAACAAGTCTATCTCTGCTTTCGGGATCATGCAGCATGTCGAGAGCTGTATCTGAAGCAGGCGCGTCTCATCGCGGACGCTTTGCAGACAGGATTGCACTTTTCTTGCATACTTCCTCGTGGCACAAGTGGTCGGACGAAGCAGTGTTTCCGGCCGAATCACGCATCCTTTTTCTCGAATTTCCCACCAACCCGCACCAGCTTTCTTGCCCAGAGAGACAACATTCCTATCTCAAGTCATCGGTGCTTCGACGTGTAACACTAAAGAATCTAGCTGCTTGCCGCTAGCGATACATTCCGACCGTCGTGTCACTGACGTGTCGCAACCTACGATGATGTCATTGCTCGATGACTGCACTTTCTCATCGATCGATGATTTTACATTCGAGCGGCTTTGCGCCAGACTAATGACAGCAAGCTACCGGCGCAGTGGTAGCTCGAAAAGAAGACAGCATCTTCGGGTCCGACCAGCGCCTGGTGAGAGGGCCGCAGGATCGACTAACATGAGGCTTTTGCCTCCCTTGTGTTGACAGCTCGACTCTTGAAACTTTTTGGATGATAGCCTCGTGCAGCTTTGACGCCGTCCGACGTCACATGTCATTTGCATCCGGTTGAGTGCGTGCGTGGTATGTGGTAGACTTCAGCAATCGACTCCAGAACCGAATCTCTCCGCATCTTGCTGCGACGCGATGCAATCAAGGCAGTCGCTTACAGAAAGGGGCCGTTGGATCACTGAAGGATTTTTTCGCGTTTTTTGCTGAGACACTCCATCTGCTCCCAACTCCCCTCAGACGTGTCTCGGGGGACGAGGCTGATGCACATGGCCATGATGTCATGGCGTATTGAACCTCGGAGCTTTCGAATTGCAAATGCATCTCGATGTGACTGCGGTGATACGTTTGATAGGGAGCGGCCTTGCATGTCAGCTTCCTCAGTTCGGTCGATTTACATGTTGATCCCACTTTAGCGACGCCAGAGACTGATGATGAGTTTCAATTGGAACTTTGGCACTTATGGACGGGAGGTTCCCGATCCATAGGTTCGTGATGGACGAAGCTGAGCACCAGCCACAATGAGCCACATACCCTGCATAACCGATGCTGCAAGCCACCTCCACTTACGAAGAACCCGAGGTCGGGGCCCGTCGCATCTGCCGTCGGATTATCTTGCCCAATTCGGCTCGAACTCACGTCCCGCCCCCGACCTTCGCCGCCGACGCTCGCAATAGCAGCAGAAAACGTTTGACCGCCCGCCGTTCGAGGACTGGCAGAAAATCGGCAGCTCAACAGAAAATCGGAGGGGTCCAGTCGTCCCACATCGCGATCTTACGATATCTGCTTGCATTTCCTAGCTACGCTCCTCTCCGTGTCCCCTTCACTCGATTGACTGCGACAGCTCTGCTTACCGCAGCTGATTATCTGGTCAGTGCACGCCCTCAGCCGCCACAACTCCGAGAATTGAAACTGATTTGGACTTTTTCCCCCGTTTCTCCAGGTTAACTCGAGAACCCGAGCTAGCTAGCTTGCAGCACCAGTTTTCCCCGTATACCTCCTGTGGAGACCGGAACGCTCGCCTTCAAGATGGCCGCCTCGTTGACTTCCCGCGCCTATTTCGACAACATCTACATCCCCGCTGGACTTCTCGTCCTCGGGGTGACGATTGTCAAGAGTGAATGGCTGATCTACGCCATTCCCTTGACGCTGGCCCTGGCTGCGTGGAAGTTCAACTCCATGCGTGAGTTCGGCCTCTCTCGGAGCTGCTCGGAATTGATCGCTGACCTCTACCCCGCGCAGAGATCAAGACGGTCCTCAAGCCGGATGCTTTCCAGGAGTTTGAGCTCAAGGAGAAGACCATTCTTTCTCACAACACTGCCATGTAAGTCTCGCATTTCGACATGTATCTTGACTTGTCACTGACTGTTGCCAAGCTACCGCTTCGGTCTTCCTACCGAGAAGTCTGTCCTCGGCCTCCCCATCGGTCAGCACATTTCCATCGGCGCCAACTGCCCCCAACCCGATGGCACCACCAAGGAGATCGTGCGCTCTTACACTCCCATCTCTGGCGACCACCAGCCCGGCTACTTTGACCTCTTGATCAAGTCCTACCCCACCGGTAACATCTCCAAGCACATGGCCTCCCTCAAGGTCGGCCAAACGCTCAAGGTCAAGGGCCCCAAGGGCGCGTTCGTCTACACCCCGAACATGGTCCGCCACTTCGGCATGATTGCCGGCGGTACCGGTATCACCCCTATGCTCCAGATCATCCGCGCCGTCATCCGCGGCCGCGCTGCCGGCGACAAGACCGAGATCGACCTCATCTTCGCCAACGTTACGCCCCAGGACATTCTTCTCAAGGAGGACCTCGACGCTCTCGCCAAGGAGGACAACGGTTTCCGCGTGCACTACGTCCTGGACAAGCCTCCTCAGGGATGGACTGGCGGCGTTGGCTACGTCACTGCCGACATGATCACCGTAGGCCGCCTTGAATCCCTATCTGATGCATCTAAAATTGACAAAATCTGTAGGAGCTTCTCCCTAAGCCTGCCGACGACGTCAAGATCTTGTTGTGCGGTCCCCCGCCCATGGTCAGCGGCCTCAAGAAGGCGACCGAGAGCTTGGGCTTCAAGAAGGCTCGCCCCGTCAGCAAGCTGGAGGACCAGGTCTTCGCTTTCTAAGCAAAAACCAAATACGCCATCATCTATATATGCGAAAAGGTGTAGCGTTGCATGGTGAAAAACAAATTAGAGGAGGCGCAACGAGTGGTCGAGCATGTTAGATAGAGCTTGTGCTTGTAGTTGACCTGCTGTAAAAATATGCCCCACCTTACATAAGGCAGAGACCCGCATCCCTGCATGTTGACGTACGGCTGCCTGTGAAAGTTGAACTCAGCTTGTAAACCAGCCTTAAACACCAACACCAAATCTTCTTTTTCTTCGATCACGTCTGAAGCCCCCGCCACGCGCTGTCTACACCATGTCCGACAGCTCCAAGGCCCCGAGGATCGCGATCAGCTTCGGCGGCTCTTCGAGTTCAAAAACCACCAACAACAATCAGAAGAAATCCTCGCGTCCAGAACCGCCATCATCACTAGGCAAGCGTTCGCGCACGAATGCGCTGGCCCACGGTTTCGACTCTGACTCGGACGACGACCGCGATCGCCGCGGAAGACACGAGAAGATCACAGAGTTTGGCGGCGAAAGCGAGAAGAAGGAAAAGAAGCCCCGCGAGCTGGTAATTAAGAGCCAGAGCAACCGCAACTGGAAAGACGAGTTGCGCGCGCGCAGGGGCGGGAAGAACCTGCTACCCGCGGAGGCGCAGGCGCAACGCAACGGCGCGCAGGAACCCGAGACCGAGCCCGCGGACGCGGATAAGCAGATACAATGGGGCTTGACCGTCAAGAAACGCAAGACCAGCGAAGAGGCAGACGAGGACTCGCGACAACCTGAGAAGGACGACCGGCGGTCTGTGGAGGCGGAAGAGAAGAAGGCACCCCGGACAGCAGACGACGACGCCATGGATGCTCTACTGGGCAAGAAGCGCCCCGAGGACGACATGGTCATTCCTGCCACGGAAGAAGACGCCTACCTCGCCGATATGAAGCACGTGGGCGAGGACTCGACGATCGCGGACTACGATGCGATTCCGGACGGGGAGTTCGGCGCGGCTTTGCTGCGCGGCATGGGATGGGACGGCAAGATGCGCGGGCCGAACAAGAAGAGGCCGACGGAGAGGCGTCAGAACCAGCTGGGCTTGGGTGCGACGAAGCTCGAGGGTGTTGAGGATCTGGGCCAGTGGAACAGCGGTGGGAAGAAGAAGAGCAGCCGGCCAAGGCTGGATGAGTACCGTCGCGGCGAGGAGAAGAAGCGAGCTGAGCGCAGAGAACGGAGGGGCGAGAGCCACAGAGATGAGAGGGATAGGGACAAGGAAAGGGATCGTGAGGATAGGGACCGATACTCACATCGGGATAGGGACCGAGAGAGAGATCGGGACCGAGAGAGAGATCGGGACCGCGATTATCATAGCCACAGGCACCGTGATTCAAGAAGATGAAAGGTGTTCTCGGGGACGGATTCACACGTATAGACTGCCCATATTATACACCACACCACGTCCGCTACGGACAAGTTGTATTTTTTGACGGAAGACAACACTGAGATAGGTTGCCTTCGTCCTCTTGTGTGGGGTTGCCTGGAGGGCTGGCAAAGATAGGATGAACCATACACTCATAATGCAATCAAGAAGAGAGCCTCACGAAATGTTCTTAGGTACCTAAGCCCGGCTTGCTTTTGTTGATTACAAGGTTCCAGATGACTTCTAATCCAAGCACCATGAATGGTTTAGCGGTTGGTGGCCGCAAAGGTCAAGATCCTTGGTCTCTGGGATGCACCCGTCCGCGCCCCACCAAAGCTGGACCCGCGGTGCTAAGGTACGGCCGCCGGAACATGCACCTCGAAATTTGAGCTCTTTCCGCCAGTCGACATCCAACCCTCTCCTGTAAGCTGCGCATCGACAAGCAGCACACAACGACACTTTCCAACAGGGGCTGCTCCAGCTTCCTACACTCCAATGGCCATCGAGTGCCACCCTTAATCTGCTTCCTTTTTCTTTCCTTGTTCTCTTTTCTTTATATATATCCAACCAATCAGCCGAGCCCACCGCTGGTCCCACGATGTCACAGCAACAGAAAACCCCCCGATCGAAGGCCGCACCGCCGGCGGCCGACTACAAGGCCATTGCCGAGCAATTCGCGCGTGCAAAGCGACAGAAGGAGCTGGAGGAGGCCAGCCGGACACCCGGGGAGATACAGGCTGAGAAGGAGAGGGTGGCCCTGCTGGAGAAGCAACGCGAGGTCTTCGAGGCCCGACGCAAGGACGCGTACGAGCGTAGGTGGTGGTGGACGGTCGGCTTCTGGACGTGGATGCTGGTTCTGCATGCCGTCGGCCTCACTTTCTTCACCAGTGGTTTCCTCTTGACGAGGATGGTGCTGGATGAGAAGTCGAACTGCACTGCCCCGCCGCTGGACCTGTCGTCGAGCTGGAAGGGCCAGGGCACCGTAGAGGGCGGCTGCTGGCATCCCAAGTCGTTTGACAAGACCGTTGTCATCCTCATTGATGCGCTTCGGTACGATTTTACGGTTCCCGTCGAGGACAACGAGCCGTTCCACAACGCGTTTCCGTTCTTGCATGAGACGGCCGTCAAGTCCCCTGAGCATGCCTTCCTGCGCCCTTTCATCGCCGACCCGCCGACAGCTACGCTTCAGCGGTTGAAGGGCTTGACAACTGGCACGCTCCCGACGTTCATCGATATTGGTAGCAGCTTTGGTGGCACTGCTATTGATGAAGACAACCTGCTCATGCAGCTGAAAGACGCCGGAAAGAAGATTGTGCACCTGGGAGACGATACTTGGTTGTCTTTGTTTCCTGGTTATTTCGAGGCCAACGCGAGCAAGGCATACGACAGCTTCAATGTTTGGGATCTCCACACGGTGGACAACGGTGTCATGGACCACATCTTCCCACTTCTCAAGAAGGAAGAGAAGGGCAAGTGGGATCTGCTGATTGGCCATTTGCTTGGCGTCGACCACGCTGGCCACCGGTATGGACCGAACCACGCAGCAATGACGGCCAAGCTCCAGCAAATGGATGTCTTCATCCGCCAACTTGCTTCCGAGATCGACGACGACACTCTCCTTGTTGTCATGGGCGACCATGGCATGGACAGCAAGGGTGACCACGGCGGCGAGAGTGATGACGAGGTCGAGGCAGCGCTCTGGATGTACTCGAAGCGTCCGTTCTTCGGTCGCACCAAGCCTGAATACAAGGTGCCTCCCAGCATGGCCAAGATTCGACCTGTCAACCAAATCGATCTCGTCCCAACTCTTGCGCTGCTCATGGGCATTCCTATTCCATACAACAACCTGGGAGGACCCATCGAGGAGGCATTCGCCGGAAAGAAGGGTAACGCCTGGAACAACCTCGCAACTGTGTCGCGGATGACTGCCGCCGGCATTCAGCGGTACCAGGACTCGTACTTTGAGGCCCGTGGCATTGATCAGTCCAAGAGCGCCACGGCAGGCCACGTATCTCATCTGTGGAGGAAGGCCGAACGCTCCTGGCAGTGGAAGCAGAACCAGGAGGCGTACGGTTTCTACAACATGTTCCAAGAGGAGACTCTACGCATCTGCAAGGACCTCTGGGCTCGCTTCGACGTGCCCAGAATGGTCACTGGTATTGTTGTGATGGCTGCTGGTGTTGTGACCCTTCTCGTCTATGCTTCCCGTGACGAGGAGGAGGACTTCGCGGTTCTCGACGATCTTGAGCTCGACTTGGCCGAGAAGAAGCTGGAACTTCAGGGGATCAAGCCCGATTCTGCTCCCTCCTACAAGACCATACACCAAAAGATCTTCGTGGCTGCTATTCTCGGCGCTGTCCCCGGTGCGGTTGCCGGCACGGGCTACTCCATCTTCACGACTCCTGACGACCTCATCTACGCCATTGCCGGTGCTGCATTCACCAGTGCCATTGGAGTGCTGTTTTCGTTGTCTGGCTTTGGCAAGACTATTCTCAACCTCATGCCAAACAACATCTGGGGGTGGCTGGCTGTCATCTTCACCTTGAGCCAGTCGATCGGCTTCGCATCCAACTCTTACACCATTTGGGAGGACTCAATCCTTCTGTTCTTCATCACAACTTTTGGCGTGGTGAACGTCTTCGCTGCGTTCTCCGTACCTACGATGAGGGAGCGAACCCTCGCAATCTACCACTCCGTTCTCTTTGTTGTCTTGGGCAGAGTTGCCTCCTTCTCGAAGCTCTGTCGCGAGGAGCAGATGCCATACTGCACCTCGACCTACTACGCCTCCGCTACCTCCTCGACCTCTGCTACGTGGCAGCTCATCATTCCATTCGCGGTCGCGCTCATTTTGCCGTCGATCATTAAGTCGTTCCTCCTGCCTTCGCGGTCTTGGGAGGGCCTCGCACCCGCCTGGATCGGATACGTGTACCGTATCGGCCTCTTCATGTCGGCCACCTACTGGGTCTTAGACGCTGCCGACAACGGCGAGTGGTTCCCCAGCCTGCCGTCCCAGACTCTTAAGACTGCGGGAGTGTATCTCGCCCAGGTCGTCTTGGCTTTGGTATTTGTTGCCGGAACGACTGCGTTCGTCTGGGCACCGCCTTTAGTCACGATCCTGACGACACCGGCCAAGAATGGCAACACTCAGATCACGGTTCTGGGCTATGGCAACGCCAACGGAGCCAGGTATCTGCTTTTGCCGATGAATATTGTGGGTGCCTGCATCCTTTTGTCGAAGCCCATGGGAGGCGGTGCTTTGGCTCTCTTGTTCTGGCAGATCATGTCGTTGGTGGAGATTCTTGACCTCAACTCTCTGACGACGGAGGCCATTGGCCCAGTCATGCTGGGTGTCCTCGGCAACTTTGGTTACTTCAAGACGGGCCACCAGGCCGCTCTGAGCAGCATCCAGTGGGATAGCGCCTTCATTCCCCTCTTCTCGATCCGCTACCCCTGGACTCCGATCGTCGTCGCTCTCAACACCTTCGCCGGCCAGATTATTTCAGTCGTGGCCATTCCGCTCATCGTTGTCTGGAAGGTCGGTCCTAAGAGGAAGGGCGTTCTCGAGAGCGTCAGCCGAGCACTAGGCATCTTCATCGCCTACTTTGCTGTTGAGTCCCTCGCAACCATGGCGTGGGCTGGCTGGCTGAGGAGACACCTCATGCTGTACAGAGTGTTTAGCCCCCGCTGGATGATGGCTTCGGCGGTGCTCCTTATCGTGGATCTGGTTGCGCTCGTCATCACACTCATCGGAGTCAGGTCCAATACCCTGGCCGTGAGCGAGGTTTTTGGATGGACCGATTAAATGGATATTGGATTCAGGTTAGAATCGCAAACAAAATAGCATTGTATAATTATACGTAGGCATAGACAAACAAGCCGAGAGGGCATCACGTTACACAAGGATGGATTTAGAACAAAGGATGCGGTCCGCTTTGACGTCTTACTTGTTGCTTTAGCCCCGTCTCCCTGCCTCGGCTCCTTGCAATAGCACCCCAGCAGCTTGATGTTCGAACGGTCAAATCTATGAAATGCAGGCCTTCCAGGCCGCTTCTAATGACATTTTTGCAGATATGAGGAACGGGAGATGTCGACAGTAAATCGACAAGTGTCCAGGCGGTCTAGACATGGCTCAATGGCTCTTCTCAGGCCTTTGGATGTTGATGTGTTTTCTCGATGGAGCTGGTAGCTTGAGCTCGGGTTGCGTGCTACGCTGCTTAGATAACCTGGGGAATTGATCTTCATCGATACCTCTCTGGATGGTTCGATACATGGTGGTGCTGCTTAGAACCTATGCGATCAAGGTACTCATGAAGCTTCGCGAGGTACCTTATCCATCCCACTTGGGTCGGCAATCCAGGTCATCTTCCGCCGTACCTGGTAGGTCGGTCGCTCAGAGAGCACAGGGCACGTCGTGATCTGAACAAATTGTGTGTGTTTTTGCCCTTCACGGATGCGCCCGCCAGGAAGGTGCATTACCACCAAAAAAAAAAGTATTCCTCCCTTCACGACATCTTGCAAACGAAGGCAAAAAAAATAAAACCTCCACTTCCCTCTCTCAGCAACCACTCCACTCCGCTCTAGCCCCTCCTCCGAACGAGAGAGATTTCAAGCAGACTCACACCAGAAAAAAAACCCACTCTCTGAGCCAGGTTTTATCCCAGGTCGTCTTGAACTGTGCACATTCATTTTTTTTCTTCCCTCCCATCCGTCCACACGTCGCTCAGCTACGTTATCTCCGCACATCGCTTCCCACTGTCACGCGTCTCCATCCTCGCTCCAGCCCGCCCGCCCCTCGCATCATCGTCAAAACCCTTTTTCCGGGCATCCTCGTCTCCGACATCGTCTTTTCTTCGCTTCCGAGTCCGTTCTAAGCGTTTCCTTTACGACGATCGCATCTTGAGGTACGTACGACAAACACCTTCGCTCTCGCCATACCTTATACTTCTTCACCACACAACGACCTTCCTCTCCCCGAGCCGTCGTCATCTCCCCTTCTTCCTCCATTGGCGCCGTTCGCCCATCTAACTTTCATCTCTCGCGCAAAGGTCTTATTCCACCCGTCCTCTTTTTGCGAACGACCTCCCCGCAAGCAAGCGAATAGCCCCGCAGAATCTTCGAGCTTCGCCTCCGCGCCTTCTGTCCTCCCACCTTCCTCTCCGCCGACTACCTATTCTCCTTCCGTCCGATTGCGCCCAAGTCTAGATCATCACACATACACAAAGAGCAGCCATGGCAACCAACGGTAACTACACACACCCGGACCAGTTCAAGGACGCTGTCGAACAAACATCTCCAGGCCCCGCCCCTACGAACGATGCCGCCGCATCATCTGTCAACAACAACAACCTGAGCAAGGATGAAGTTGGTTGGTATTTCGTCGAGCAGTACTACACCACTCTGAGCAAGAACCCGGAAAAGCTTCACGTAGGAACCCGATCTACCCCACTTGCGACAGATCTGCGATACTGACCTCCACCTTAGCTGTTCTATGGAAAGCGTTCCCAGTTCGTTTACGGAATGGAGGCTGAGGTTGCCAACGTTTCTGTCGGCAGACAAGTACGTCACTTCTCCCGCGCTCGCCACGTGATGACTACTCGCTAACATCAATCCCCCTCCCAGGACATTCAGGAGAGAATTAAGTCGCTTGACTTCCAGAACAGCAAGGTCCGAATCACAAATGTCGACTCCCAAGCCTCCTTCGACAACATCGTCATCCAGGTTATCGGCGAAAGCTCCATCAAGTCAGCTGAGCCCAAGAAGTTCGTTCAGACCTTCGTCCTGGCCCCTCAACCGTCCGGCTACTTCGTCGTCAACGACATTCTGAGATACATTAACGACGAGGACGATGACGAGGCCGTCCCTGAGGCTGAGGTCCAGCCCGAGGAGCCCGTCGCTGCCGAGGAGCCCGTCGAAGCTGCCCAGCCTGAGGAGGCTCAAGTCGAGGAGACCCCCGAGGAGGAGGAGCCTACCCCGGTCATTGACCCCAGTGCGGTTGACCAGAAGCTGGAGGAGGTCAGCGCAGCTCCCCAGGATGTCGCTTCCAACGGCGATGCCGAGGTCGCTGCCCCCGAGCCTGTCAAGGCCCCCGAGCCCAAGGTTGAGGAGCCCGCCGTTGACCCTGAGGCCGCCGCAAAGGAGATTGCCGAGGAGGACATCAAGATGCCCGAGAAGCCCGCCGATCCCTCTCCTACCCCCGTCCCGGCTAAGGCTGCCGCCGCCGAGCCCGAGAAGCCTACGCCTGCTCCCGCTCCCGTCCCCATGAAGCCCATGTCATGGGCCAGCCGCGCTGCCGCCGCCGTCGGACCTAAGCCTGTTGTTCCCCTTCCCAAGACCGCCACCCCTCCTGCTCCTGCTCAGGCCAAGGCTCCCGCTCCTGCTGCTGCCGCTCCCCAGCCCGCCGCTGCCCCGGCCGCGAAGGAGCCCGAAGCGCCTGCCGCCAAGGAGTCTTCCCCCTCCGCTGAGTGGCAGTCCGTCGGCGCCGACTCCAAGCGCCAGAACCGCCCGCAGTCCATCTCCCAGGCCCCCGTCGACAACGGTACACTGGGCTACGTCAAGTACGTCACCGACAAGGTTAAGACCGAGGAGCTTAAGGCAGCCCTCAATGCCCACGGTGAACTGACCTACTTCGACATCAACCGTCAGAAGGTAAGTTTGATACGATGACATGTTCAATGAAGCTATTGACTAATCCGCATCCAGAACTGCGCATTCGTCGAGTTCGCCAGCCCTGCCGGCTACCAGGCTGCCGTTGCTGCCAACCCCCACGTCGTCAACGGCGAGAACATCGTTGTCGAGCCCCGCCGCCCCAAGGCTGGTGCCTACGGCGGCTCCAACTACTCCAACACCGGTCCCCGCAACACTGCCGGCCGTGGTCGCGGCGGCTTCGAGGGCAACCGCTCCGGTAGCCAGGGTAACGCCCGCGGGAACTTCTCCGGCGGTCAGGCCCGTGGCCGCGGCAGCGTCCGTGGTCGCGGAGCCTCCCAGGCCGCTGCTTAAGTTAGCCCCACGAAGACCTCGGTGGCTGGGTAAATCGTAGCGTCAGCTCTTTTGACCATTTCAGAGGCGCTTGTTGCGACTCACGAATGAACCCATCGACGAACACTTACATGCCGATCCGTCACCTCTCATCCCCTCCGTCTTGGTGGCGACTTTTACCTCTCCCTCATCAACCTATACAACATCACCGTTCCTCACAAACCTACGCTCGATATTACTTTACCAACACCATCAACTCTCTCACGGCCATCGGGACGATACGGACGACTAAGGAAGAGAAACGTTATATTCTACCTTTTCTCTTTTTCAAGGAGTTCACAGGGCAAAGGCGTGGATTTTTCACACCGTTTCCTGTACACTTATCTTAAAATCTTCATTTCTTATGTTTTTGTCACGCCACATGCGTTTCTAGCATTTGCATCAGGCGCGCTAATGGCGTTTGTCCCTACCTTTGTGGGTTGTCAACGCGCGCAACGACGCTTCTTCATTTCATGACGGCCTCGCGTTTTCCGCTGTGGTTGTCGGTAAAGGAGAACCTGTATATTTGGCGAAGCGGAAAGGGGGGGAAATTCCGGGAGAATGGGAAAGGGGGAAAGGGGGAAAGCATGAACACAAAAAGTTTTTGGCGTCCCTTTTTTTTGCTATGCCTTTTTGAGACGGGAAGGGGGAAAGGATGGATAAGGTACGGAATAGGACTGGAAAGGGGGCGAGAGAGGGGAGAGAAAGAGTGAGGAGGGCCAGACATTGGGTGATGATGATGCTGTACCATATCAAGACCAAACCACGCAAACAACAACCGCCAAAGGACTCCGTTTCGACGGTTTCTTTTAATGAGAACAGAGAACAGACGACAATTAGTAATACCTCGTTCAAAATCCCGAAAAAACTTGTGGTTGCGACCTGATACTTACATGACGGGCGTGGAAGTCATCCTGAGGCTATTCACCGCGAGATGGACTGCGGGCTCAGAGGTACATCTTCGTTGGACGGACTCTAGCGGAGCAGTAATTGCCGGAATCAAGACGAGCATCGAGGAAGATGATGCCGTACCTCGGCCGACCGATAGACGTGTCCAACGGTGATGTTGGAGTTTGTCCTCGTGCTTGAGGGTTCCAGCGGACGAAGCTTATGTCCAAGTCCGACGTCGGGACAAGTGTAACACTGACAAACAACTCTTGGGATTATGAGAAGACTTCGGGGTTGTAGGAACAAGACTTGAGATGAGAAAGCTCTAGCAATGCCAAGAGTGTCATCATATGTGCCACTGAAGATCAGGGCTCAAAGTCCATATCAACCTGGGCTTTCCGGGTAATATGTCAAGACACTGCACAGTATATTTTTGAGATGATGTTCTTACGGCTGTTGAACCAACCAAGAGTTGGTTTGTAGTCCAACAGACAGACATGACAAGTCTGACGCCATTTTTACTTGACATGACAACATCGCGACTGCAACCGACTTTTGGACATACAAGTTGTGTTTGGTGATCGTTGATGACATCCTATCAACACCAACAACCTAGTGCGACTCCCCCTGCGTCAAGGTGGTAACCGGGCTTGATGAGGAGGTTCGCTTGGGCATCAATTACATACGTTGGCATGTTATGTATCATGGTCATGAGGTTCAGTTGAATCCCGGAGCTCAAGCTATTCAGTAGCATATCATACTTAATGGTCTTGAGATGTTCAGTTAAATGTCGGGCTTAGGAAAACAGGTCTTCCACACCAGGTAACGAAGACGTTCCCTGACGCGGGATCGGGGGGTTCTTGTCCGGGCCTTTCTATAGGTACAGACTGAGGCGGCTCGGGCTGTTTCGTTGTGGGAATTTCGAAGAGCCTGCCTGTCCAAGACTTGCTGATGAACCCCCCAAAAGTAGCCTCTAATTCATAAGTTGGGTCGCGGTGGTTCATTGACTTAGGGAACCGGTTCTAGAAGGCCGAGGACAGTCCTAGTTCGTGGCCCCCCAGCAGCTACTGGCGACGGAAGAGCTCCAAGTCATCGTGCACCTTGACAGACTTCTCTACAATCGGCCAGGCCACAGAGAGAGAAAGCATAACAGCCGCAGTCGTGTATTCGAGGCCGAGGTTTCCATGCAGTGGAACGAGCTTCGCGACGACCGAGAGAAAAGAAACAATACCGGAACTTTTGAAAGTGAGGACCCTTGTCTGAAATAGTAACCAATCCCACAGCTGGTGTGACCTGCCTACCTCTAACACGTGAGCTGAGCCGGTTCGCAGCTCAGGACTATGTTTCTCGTCGTGAACTCGCCAGGAGACGAGACATGTGGTTCTGTCGAATGGACCACAACGCTCGACGGATCGTGCCACGCCCGCATGCCAATCTTGACAAAGGAACCTCCCGGGGGAAAGTGAAAATTTCAAAAGTTCGTCTGCTGCGGTGGCCCGTTCTCTGGAATGGCCTCAGCCCTGCGAATTCTCAATTGTCTGTTCCTGCCAAGGCCGTCAAGCGCTGAACCGTAGGCCGTAGCTATGCGAGAAAAGTGTCGACTCCACCAGTTTCGTATAGAATTTCCCTCGACAGAGATATGTAGTACGTAATAATTGCTCACTCAGGGGGAGAAATGGTTTGCTCAGCTCAAGAGTTCCAAGAAGACTATCGGAACCCGAGGGAATTGAATCAAGAGTCGAGTGGTCGGTCAAGTGAAAGCGGCCAGCGACGCAACGTGCACAGGACGAGAGCGGAGTCTCGTTTATTTCTATTTTACCCCTCAAGGTTGTCTTGTTTTGAACGTTGGAGTGAAGAGGCGAGGGAGAGCAATTGGAGGTTGCTGCACCTCGCAAGCCTTGGCTTTTGGGGTTTGGAGGTCTTGGCCGAACCGACTGGGGAAAGGCTGGGGAACTTTTTGATCTTCTCCATCCCAGGCCCGGTCCCAATCCGCAACGTCAGGCAACTTGGCAAAAGGTTTGCTGTCCGCGTTAATGAAGGGGAGAGCCCACTTAGGCGCAGGGGGCACGTCGCCCAGCCGGTGAGGCTGTGTAAGTAACCGTAGAATGTTCCTCCTCCCGTTCTTTTGTCGGCGTGCTCGGCTCGGGTATTATTGCGAGGCCTGTAATTTGCCGTATGTGGTCTTCTTTGCTTTCGCATCCAGTTTTTCCCTGCTACCTTCTTGATTGAGATGGCGGTCCCGTTGGAGCTACGCGGTTGGGTGGTACCTGGAATGTGGTTGACAGCCGCGCCAAAAATGCCGTTCGTGCCGTGATCCCGCAGTTCTCTTAAGCTGTGTAGGTTAGGGTATTCGTAGACAGAATGCGGCAAATGTTAGGTTGAACTATTTCCCGACGCGTCTTCTTGACCTATTGGCAGGCCATTGATGATACCTTGACCTTCTTGTCCTTAAGTCTTGGGCTGGGCCAGCGAGAAGTGAGGTGTGAGTGGGCTTGAGGAACAGAAGGATTTGGTCGCGCGTTGGTGTGGTGGTACGGGAGTGGTTGTAGTGCGCAAGAGCTCGGGACAAGACGCAAACAGTCGCGCAGGCCGATGATCACATATTCGTCATAAACTGGGGGATGATGATGTTCATGTGGCAGATAAGGAACTGCCGGTGATAATCAGCGATCGACGGCTGTTGGCACGGCTAGCGGACGGAGAGTATCTTGAGATTTTCCTCGCTGACGCTGTTATAAGTTTCGATCCGTTGTGGTGGATGGGCTGATCAGCTGTGTCGAATGTTTCTGGAAAACTGCCTGTTTCTGAACGAGGGTTGTCAGTGCAAAATTAGACTTGACAGCCAGACTTTGCGACGAACGTCGTCGTCATTACAAAAGGCTGGGTTCTCCTTGAAACCAAGGCAGGGCGAACTTTCAGCGGCAGCCAGCTGGAGAACAGGGCGCCAGCTGTGGTGCGGGAATGGCGTCCACTCAAGCTTTCCAAGAAAGTTCCAAGAGATTGGGCGAAGCCGCTAGGAACACAACGGGCGACCGGGTTTTGGGGCGTGCGTACTTGGTACGGACGTCAGGTGTCATGAACCACGACCAAGCCATTCCTCCGTGGTCAGGTAGGTATCATTGGAACTTGGGGCGGGTATTATAGTCTATGCTGAGCAAACATTTGGTGATCAAAGACGTAGCGATTGCTTTGGCTTTGGGTTTGAGTTGATGGCTGGCAGCCCAGCGGCGGAGGGTACCCGAACGACTTTCCGGGGTAAGCCATTGGGGGATTGAGGGTCTTTGCCCTGGCAGGCATGGCGTGATTGTTGGGGTAAGTTGTTGACGGAACAAAGTCTGACAGCTCTCGGATGCCGCGGAGAAGGGTCCGAACGCGCGAAACCACGAGAACGGTTTTTGAAAAGCAGTGCGACGAGGCGTCAAATTTTGGACGGCAAACCATGGTCGAAACGGAAGAGACGACGCCATTGTAAAGAGCCTAGCAAAAAGTCCGATCTGTTTCGCCCCGGTTGTGTATGGCTGATACTTGGCCTCGTCCGTCGTGTGGTGATGGCTGGCTGACCGACTAACAGTTGGCTGACAAGGGATCGTACCTTAATTAGGGTGGTAAAGGGAAGGGCTGAGAGGACTCCGCTCGCAAAAGATCCTTTGGAAGTTTGCCAATGGTCGGTGTGCTACAGACTCGCAGTCCGGGACAGGTGCACAAGCGACGGAGTGAGCGTGTGTGCGTGTGAGCAAAGGTGGCAGGTGGCTCGGACGAGCCGCGGTTCGTAGCGTTTGCTGTTTCCTGTTTCGTTTGTTGTGCAGCTGTGTCTCCGTCGTTGATGAGGAAGAGGACAGGCGCAGCGCAGCGCAGAGCAGGCGCACGCAGGCCGGCAGGCAATGTATGATTTGTGTGTTCGTACTCCGCATTGGATTTTGTCCAGTCCCGCCAGTCCAGTCGTCGATGTGTCTCGGGTGTCTGAGATGGGTGTGTGTTTCTGGGACGCTTCTAGAGACACGCCGTTGGTTGTCTCGTTTCAGCAGAGCAGAGGATGTCAAGCCGCGAGGGCGAGGATATTTGTCTCTCGGCCGGTTATTTTATCCAAGCCACTTGATGACGGGATCGCCATGTGCGGTACGCTTGGCTGGGTCCCGTCGCTGCCACGGCGTAGCTCTCGCCCTCCACCAATGACTTGCAGTGCAGGGCCAAGAGATCTCCGACGGGAGGCATCAAGAACGGCGATGCTGAGGGCGGGCGGAGAGGAACGGAAAAGCTGCTATAAACAGATGTGCGTCCTGGTAGTGTGCTCTGTAGCGTGAGGTAGAGTGTCACCGTCCCATTGTTGGAGGAGGGGAGCATGGTCGCATGGATTGCTTCTGGGAAATGCTTGATTGCGCGGCGAGACAGCGGAATGGACAGGAGAGGCCGGGGATGGTAAAATGATGGTCGAATTGGTACGGGCACGCGACGGATATCTGACCTGTTTGGTCTTGGTGTTGGTTTTTGGTGTCGGATACTGCGATTGCGGTGTGTATGGGGACGGAAGGCGAGGCGAGGCGACTCAGACAGAGCAAGTTCAGGCGTGTTTTGTCATCCATGGCTGTTGTGGTAAGGTATGGGCAGGCCCGTAGGCTGGGTTTCTAGTGCATTGTATTTCGGCCGCTGTGCCTTCCTATTGGTGTCTTTGGGAAAGTAGAGTCGACGTGAAGGTTCTTTTGGAAATGGAAGCCACGCCGTTCTTTGTGCACCGCCGCTGCTGTCGCCGCTTAGTGTACGGATACAGCGCCCGAGTGTGAGACTTCAGTCTAAAGGTACTAGGTATGTAAGGTAGGTACCTTAAGACCTGATGGAAGGCAATTAAGGCGAGGTGCCTTAACTTACCTTCCTCAAATGACAAATGGACAGGGAACAGCATCTGATAGCAAGTTAAAGTATTGGATGTGGATAATACGGAGGTTTCCATTATGGCGATCTGATCCCCGAAAGTTGAAATAACTCACAGGCATTGTCAGTGTTCCCGTTGCTTAATTCGAAGTTGCTGTTAAATTGAATGACGCGTACAACACAGATGTCGGGTCAGTTGCAGTTGGAGTCTGATAATTAAAGATCCAAGTAACGTTAGGTTACGGACAGAGCCGAGTTGTGCAACTCGGTCAAACTCAGAATACCACCTGCTGTCCTTGATCTGAATCAATGTTGAGAGGCTGGCTACTAGAAAGAATGCAACGATGAATGGAATAATGACCTTTTTTTTTCCTGGTCGGGTTGAGTCCGACTCGAGAGTCAAGGCAGGCAGGCACGGCCGGGGCCCACACCGGGCTAGAACCCCGCCTGCTTGTGCCGTAATGCCGTAATTGGTGCCATTGGTGCCATTGGTGCCATTGAATTCAGAACATCCAGCTGACCTCTTGCTGAACGTCCAGGAAGGCAGGTACCTTTGATTTCATCTTGCCTTGACCTGGTAGCATTCAGTGTTGCAGCTTTTCATGCCACAATAGTTTGCGCCTGGATGGACGCGTCTCCTCGCATCACATATAGTGTTGTATGCTCGTTTTCGTCCGCTTACACCTACGACCTGCCTCTCTTATCGTTCGAAAGCACAACAACACAGGTGCCCATTCGGCTCTGTAAAGGCGAAAAGCGAACAGCACAGTACCTTACTGAAGTAGCATCACCAGCTCTAGCTCTCGTGGTCAAATAAAAAGTACCTCGAGCCCGCGCCACCCCGGTCGCCGCAACTCTTTCACCTACCAAGACGGGTTAGACATGTCTGCAAAAGGCCTCGGTCCACTCGGCGCTGTTGTTTCTTTCCAGGCCAGCCCCAGGGCCCTTTTGGAGGGAGGACGGACCAGTGAGCGCCTACGAATTATTCCTGCTTCCAATGCCCGCCGAGAGTTCGTCTTGACGATCATCGGCACCGACGTCGCCCCAACTCTTGCCCTTGTGCTTTTCCAATTGCTTGTCGGCTCTTTCCCATGTCAGCCTGCCGCATTCGTTCCCCCCGTTTCGCATGCCTGAATGGAACCTGCGAAAATAATGGAACTCATCCATCCAACAACTCACACTGCCAATTGCTGTTCACCAACCACCGTATCCAATTGATACCACCACAGTCGTCTCGTCTCGTCCCGTCTTCAATCCCGCGAACCCGCCAAAGCGCAAAAGACGTCCTTTTCAGGCCAAGCGTTGTAACTCCGTACCGTACATCCTACACACCTTACCTTAAGGTAAGATACCGCACGTACGATACTTCGTCTCCGATGGATCGCTAAGCTACGTACAGAGTACAAGCTACACTAACGATACGCTTACGCCTCCCGCCCGGTCAGAATCCGAGCCTCCATCTCTCCTCTTCCCTCCTCTCACTATCAATCACCTAATACCACCAAAAATTCCGACAGGGACCGATTGTAGCGCGCCTCGCCTTGTGCCTTCTCTCGTCTTCGCATTCAACACGACCTGCGTCTCGTCTGCCTCTCACGCTTTTTCAACGAATCCCGTCCTGAGCGCATGTCGTTCTGACTTTGCCCATCTATCGCGGCAAAGCTGTTTGTTTCACTGCGCTCACGCCTCTACACGCCCTTCGATCGAGGTCCTATCCATCCATCCATCAATCATCGCCTCTCACCTCCAAAACAACAATCCGCCGGTTCGTTGTGCATACCCTCACGCACAACTCGTTTCTGTTACTCTATTCTTTCTCCATATCACGCCGTTCCTGCCAGCAACTCAACCACGTTCCCACCCGCTGCTCTTCAACAGCCCCCTGTCCCTGGCCTGACCCGACCTCCGATGCGCATGAGATCCGCCCCCAGAGCCAAGTCCCCCTTGCGGCCCTTGTCGTTCATCACAGACTTGTTGCCCTCGTTGGACAGGCCCGGACTTCGTCTCCATCCTCTCGCGCGTTGTCGGCCCTGCACCACGGGAATCGGTTCCCTCATATCCGGGTTACGCTTGCTGCTACGGATACCGTAGTACTACCCGTACTGCTGCTCTGCTTCAGCGTCTACGAATATTACCACTCCCTCCGTCGGGCTTCCTATTCAGTCCAACCTTGTTAAGCGGCTCTTTTCGCGCCTGGCACCACTCGATGACTCGACGCCTCCCGCTCCGCTTCACTCCTCCCGCCAGGCCATTGCAACCTTGACCTTACATCCCATCTCTTTCCTCTGAACTGGCTCGTCTCGCACTTCAGCCAAGGCACCAACCGAACGACGCCAGATCGTTGGAAGAGGCGCCCTTACTCTTAGACCTGCCGCTCATCATCGCCACCGCTGCTCTCGCTTCTCGCTACCCGGCACATCTCGTCCCTTCTTCACATCCACATCGCTGGACTCGTTCACAGACGAATAATCCACACACCACACCGCGCCCGGGGCTCCAGTCCTTCTACGTCTCCATACCCGTCCCTCAAGTATCCGCCGTACGGTACCTGACTTTGTTTTACCCACTCCCCGATCTCATCTCATCTACCGGTCTCGCTCCCTCGCTCTAGGCCTCTTTGCATTCGTTTTACGTTACTCTGCCCCGTGCGGCCCTAAAAAAGAGCCGCCGACAAAAGGCCCTCATCATGAAGTTTTGCGGGTCAGTATAACCCCCGGGCCAAGCACATCTCGTGGAATCCCCCGTCGCAAGGGAACCCGTCCAAGACAGACGCACGGGAACGGGCCTCTGCCTCCGCTGCCACCCGCCGCATGGTGGTCCTGGCCTGACACGACTCGCCTGTCGCCGGCTCACTCGAGTCTCCTGTCATATAAAACCTCTCCCGCCCCATGGATCCCCGCAGTGAGCATCGCGGAAATGGACCATCTAATACCGCTGCGCAGCCGCCGCCTCTCCGGCGGCGACTATCGATGGAGGAGGACTATTTCTACCAGGAAGTCATGACTTCCCCTTTACGACGACCATCACAACCGCCTCCCTATGAGAGGGAGCCCAGACCAAGACGTCCGCTTGCCGGCAGCGCTGTTGCCAACCATGGAGTCGGAGAAAGGCTACCGGGGTATTCGTGCGATATTGAGTTGGAGGGCGTGTGGATGAAAAAGATGGAGATTGAAAATACCACCAAAAGGGCTGAGGACAGGAATTGGCACACAACTTTCGTGCAACTGCGAGGTACCGCCTTGAATTTCTACAACGTAAAAAAGGATTGGGGTTGGGGGAGGACGAGAGACGGGCCGACAATATCACCAGACAACCCGCCCTGGGTCAAGAAATCGTCTCTCGACAAGGCGTACAGCCTCCAGCACGCGGACGTTGGTATTGCTGCCGATTACAAAAAGTAGGTTGCTGTTGTTCTCAGCCTCATCCCATGCCAAGACCTGCCAAGAAACTGACTCCCACCCAGGAGGCGATATACCATCCGCGTCAGAGCAGAGGCGGACCAGTTCCTACTATCATGCATAGAACTGACCACATTTGTCAAATGGCTGGAAGCCTTGTTCGCCGCTATCGACGTCGCCGCGCCGATCGACGAACGTGACTACCCCCGCGACCAGAGCATTCCGCGCATCCAACGTATTCGTTGGTTTCGTGGCCAAACGCCGGCCCAGACAAACAACCACCCCGTGCCTACGCCGCGGCCTATTAGTCCAGTCCTACGTCAAGTTCCATCCAACGAGCCTGACCCTTTCCCGGCGTCAACAACGGAGCCTGTCCCCGACGTGCTCGCCGATCTCAACCGCGACGCACCGGCAGGACTCCCGACAGGACCTCCGGCAGCAGACACGGACTCTGTCATCGGCCCATCGCCAGTCCGAATCAACGAGCCCATCAGCAGCCGATTGTCCACGACTTCGTACCCAAATATGGCCATTGATCCGGACACTGGCAAGTGGGCGCCCGAGCACCAGTGGACCTCCGCCCACGACTTGCTGTACGCCAAGCTTTGCTATTCAGTGCTCTTGTTCAAGAGCCCACGCAAGTCAAACTACATCATCAGCAAGGGGAAGCAGTGGTTCGTCGACTGGGCAACTGGTCGTATGATCCGCGTTCTCCCACCAGCCTACGGGGAGATCGACTTTTTCGGTCCTTGGCAAGTCATCCATACCGAAAACAGGAGGATTTAATGCCTTTACCTCAACAACCTCTATCGCACATATACGCATCCATACCCCAGGCCCTCATACAACAGGGACTTCTCTTTGCATTGGAACGAGGAAGAATCGCAAGATTCGAATGAAACGGTTTTGTTATATTGGTGGCGGGCACGGGTACGGCGGCCAAAACATAAAAGCTCGGTGCGGCGCGGCGCGGCGGCATATGCATTCGGACGGCACTCTTATCTTTTTTCCCTCTCAATCTCCTTTGTCATCATGGCGGGCAAGAAAGCATCATCAGCCGTTGCGTGTTCATCATTGGGCGGCGTTGCCGGCAGCAGCGGAAATACCGCTGCTGTCTTGTTTTTCTTTTCAGTGTCTTTTTTTGCACATATTGAGCGTTGACATCGCAAGGTCTCGGCGGGTTGTGTTTGTTGACGAACGAACATGGTGTCACCACGTAGTACATGTATATATTTGACTGCGAAATGGACACATGAAAACGTCATCAGACCCATCATGATCTTGTTTAGTGATGTTGATTAAGACTCTCGTTGTGAATCATCATTGTTTTTAGCCAGCCAAAACGCCTTAACCCTGGGTATTCATAACTTCGTCTCCCTTCCTCTTCCGCACGACGGCGTGAACTTCCCGTTAAAGTTGCTATACACAGAAACCCCCGACACACAACTGCCAGCCTTCGTAGAACGGCTCCGTCCTCTGATACTTACATCCCCGACATCAGCGCCTCGGCGTCCCTCGCCTCGGCCGCCAGCTCGGGCGCCACGTCCACGAGCATGCCGTTGGCGCCGTCGACGTCGGCGACGTGGCCCTCGAGCTGCGCGATAAGGACCGCGATCTCGGCGCGCTGGGCCTGGATCGAGGCGAAGAGGACCTCGTTGGAGGCCTGCGTGTTCTGCAGGCGCGCGTTCATGTGGGACTGCTGCGCGGCCAGGCGCGGGGCCATGTGGGCTTTGATCACGACCTCGGGGGGTAGGAGGTGAGGACTGATATGGGACACGGTCGTTAGTTTCTGTTCTGTCGTCGCGTAGTCTTGTGGTAGTGAGGGGAAAGGGGGGGGGAAACGTACGGGATCGGTTCCTCGGCGTCGTCGCCGCTCTCCAGCCTCCTCCTGTCCGCGTCGCTGACCAGGCTCTCGAACTCGTTCAGCTTTCGGACGACGTCGCGTTCCGCGAGGATGGTTTGGAAATCTTTCTGTAGAAACGCCGCGCAGGCGTGCACTGTTAGCCCCAACCAACACAGTAAACCGGCGCGGAGGTGAAGGGGGGACGGATAGACACGCACACTACATCGGTCCTCGAGGTAATCCGCCATCTGCTTCTGCACGTTGCGCAGCGTGTTGGGCGCGTTGGCGGCGATGGTCGGGAAGCAGTCGGCAAAGTTCTCGAAGCGGACGGCCTGCAGCGTCTTCTGGAGGGCGCCGTTGTACGTCTTTTCAAAGTAGCCCGCGCGCACGCCGGGGGTGACCGCGGTGTGTTTTTGCGGGAGGGGAGGCGAGGCCGGGGGTTGTTCTTGCTGTTGTTGCTGCTGCGGTGGTTCATCTTGCGCTTCTGTTGTTTGGTTTTGGGGTTCTTCTGTTTGCGACTCAGGTTGTTGCGGTGCTTGTTCTTGTGGAGGTTGTTCCCGGTTCGGATCGGTGGTCGACATTGTTGTTTATGGCGTCGCGATCGCGTGCGAGGGATTGGGAGGTGCGTGAGCTTCTGGTGATGGCCGTGGTTTTTGTCGCGCGATGCGGATTTGCGGTGTTGATGGCGGCGCGTGTTTGGTGGAGGTGGGGATGTACGGTCGGCGCGAAGGTGACGGGAGGTTCACGTGCTGGATCTTGGCGGTGGGATGGATTGCGCGCGGTCGGCCGGCGATGTGGGGGGCGGCGCTCGTGCGGCCGCCCTCGGTGTTCACTCGGCCGACATTTCCCCAAACTCAATTCGACCGCAAAGGAGCTTTCAAGAAGCGTAATCCTCAATGTCACGTTAGAGATTTGGAGTTCTACAGCAAGACTGTACGTAGTCAAGGAATGGCGCAGCGGAAATCGCAGGAGTGCCATGTGAACAGATCCGCCAGCCTCTAGCGTTTTGTACCCGCGTCGAAGTCGGAACATCGATCATCACTTCAAGGATAGCATGTTTGGCCCTGTAGGGCGCGTTGTATCCGCCTCGTCGCGGATCATGGGAATCAAACGCTGGCCCGTCTCTGTACCAGCAAAATCGAGAAACTTAAAACCAAGTCAGCCATTCATTGCGGGTAGATGGCTTTACTATCACCAATCCAGCGCGGTAGAAGCACGATTATGGGTATATTGGCTACTCAGACGCAAGCACGGAGACAATATATATGGAAGCCAAGAACTGATAATTTCAAGCGCACCTGCCGTGCGCTCAGATACCCGACCACCAGAGGAAAATCCATTCCAAAAAGCCCAAAGCTACCTTAACCTAAGCGCAATCGAACACAGAAACTTTTTTTGGGCAATGAGCTACTCGTCATCGTCGTCGACATCCATCTCCTGAGCGAGCTTGCCTCTGGTGCTCCGTGCTGATGTTCGCGTCGCTGCCCGGGGGGCGGGCTTTTCTTTCGGCGGCGCAGGGCGGGCTGGGAGCTTTTTCTTCGCCGCCGCCTTGGAAGATGCTGCCGATCTACCCTTTCGCCCGTTGGACTTGGGCTGCGGCGCAGGCTCCTCCGCATCTCCCTCATCATCTGCCTGCTCTTCCTCCTCCTTGTCTGACTTTGCTGCAGCCTCGTCCTCAATATCTGACAACGGGGAGTCATCCTCGCTATCGTTGGGCTTGGCGCTAGATGCCTTGGCTCCTTCATCCTCATCGTCTTCCTTCGGAACATCTGAGAGAGCCGACGAGTCGGCGTCCTTGTCGGAGTCCTCCGCCTCTGAGGATGCCGCATCTTCATTGCCGGAGCCATAATCCCAAGATTGAACGCCGTCCCACATTTCTTTATCATCGTCAGATGAGTCACGCTCGGTGTACTGTCGACTTGTCGTGGCTCTTCCGCTGCGTCTTCGGTCTACCACCGGAACATCGGCCTCTGGGCGCTTGGCCTTGGTCTTAGAAGGCTTCTTGGCAGGCTTCTTGGTCTTGGGCTTCGGTTCTTTGGGTGTCTTCGCTTCCCTCACCTTCGCAATCTGTCTGGCCTTCTTCGCAGTGGGACGGTCTCCTCTGTCATCCATAGACTTTCGCTTCTATATTACAATTAGTGTCGGATCCAGTGATTTCAAGTTGACATGGCATACCTTTTTCCTGTCAATGGACTTGAAAAGATGATCCAATCTTTCATCAATTTCAACGGGAAGGAATTGCTTCTCGGCGATCTCCTGAGCAACCTGGTGCGATGGCAGACCGCCGTAGAGGCCTACCGGCAAGCCGACCTTGCCTGGGTACGCCTGAAAGCTCCAGTTCTTCCTCTCTTGCCACCTTCTGATGACAGCCTGGGCCAAGTCACTGATGATGTACAGATTCTCGCTGTCTTCAGGGTGGACAAGGTCGCGAGTTTGCTTGACCCTCTCGGCGTACTTGAAGATCAACCCTAGGTTCTCTTCAGTCGCCACATTGGAGAGGTAGTACAGAATATAGCGGCCGTGATCAGCCAGATCGCTGGCATACGACGTCCGCTCCTCCTCACTGGCTTCGGCCAAATTATCCAGCTTGTTAAAGTCAGGATGATGCGCCAACAGTGAGATGAGCCTGGCCATGGTAGCTTCCATAGGTCTCTGCTCGGAAGTTTCCAGTGCCCGCACGCGAGAACGGATCCAAGTCTCAATTCGTTGTTTCAAATCGGCATTGGGTTCGAATGCTGTCAAAAAGACAACCGTGTAGAATCTCGCGCGAAGTTTGCCTCTAGCCATGTACTTCTGGAGCTTCTCGATGAAGCCCTTGCGGACCTGAAGCTCAGGATCTTGCGCCGTGAAGGCCAGGCGATCAAAATCGACGGACGACAAGAGGTCGTCAAAGTGTTTGATGGTGCACAACTTGAGTAGTAACTGCGCAGCAAGCAACCGGAGCCTCGTCTTATGATGCTCGGGAGTATCCTTCGTCTTGTTGAGCTCCCCTCTCTTCGCCACCAATGTCTTGAGCAGCTTGAAGACAGGCGGTGCCTTTTCTTGCGCCTCTTCGACCTTTTGTAGGCTCCGCAGCCGATTGACAAGAATATGCAGAGACAAACACTTCGCCTGGAGCTCTTCGTCCATGTCGGCGTCATCAACCCACTTCGGATCTTTGTCACTAGCTTCCTGTCGGACTTGAAGCAGAACCTGCTGGACTGTCATGTTGAGGATGTCATCGTCGGCGTCCAGCGTAATCTTAGGTGCTTGGAGTTCGAGCTGGGCAACAGCCTGCAGCTTGTTGAGAAAGTGTGAAGAGCCATACTTCCAGTCTTCCATGATCTTTTGCAGCAAACCAGTGGCGCTGACAAGTCCCTTGTCGTCTCCCTTTGCAAGGAGAATCTTGATGGCGTATTTCGCGCACTTGACCGGCCGGCCGTACAGAGCGTAGCTCACCAAGGCCTGCGAAAACTTCCGCTCTTCGGGAATTTCCTCTGGGTATTTCTTTGAGTAAGATGCGCATGCCTTGAGAGTGTCGACAACCAAGGGATCATTCTCGCTAGTCTCGCTGGGCGCCTGGTCGATCAAACCTTTGCAGAGCCCTCCGACGTGGTTCTTGAATAGTTCAGGGTTGCGTTGCGAGATTTCATTGAGGATCTCGTGGGCGACTGCGCCATAACCTTCCTTATCATTCCGCGAGTAATCAAGAATAGTCGCGAGATGACTGCGGTTAAATAGCAAGCAAGCTGAACGGTACAGCAATGGGAGAAGCGTGTCCAGAATGCTCGAAGATTGACTAGCATTGATGCGCTTCACCAACTCCTTGATGGCTTGTCGCACCGTCTTGTAGTCGCTCTCGGAGCTTACAGTGTACTTAACGAGCTGGTATGCGCGACGGTCATTTTGGTTGGCGAACTTTTGGAGATCCGTCTTGACCTTGAATGAATCTGGGAAGAACTGTGTAATGTACTGAACCGTCCGCTCAAGGTTTGCCGTCTTTTTGGGTCGGTTGTCGTCCATCACACCGCCGTTGTAGAGCTCGCATTGTTTGACGAAAGCCTCGAGAACCTGAGCAAACTGAGGCTGCCGGCCTTGCATAGCGAAAAAGGCCTTTTTGGCAGGGCCATCGAGTGACTGCGTAAGGAGCAAGAGTCTTTCGGCGCGGATGCGGTCCTGCTCTGCGACGCCAGAATTTTGTTGGCTTTGACTCGACGAGGCCCTCGTGTTCTTGGGTGCTTTGATGGGAGGGTAGTTCAGAGGAATCAGGCACTCAAAGAGCACACGATCCAGCAAAATGTTCAGCTCGAGGTCGTTGGCGTAAAACGCATTGAAGATGCGTGATGGTATTCCAGACAAGGCCGCGACAACAGTTTCCTGACCTGCAGCCAGCTCACCTGAGCCGACGGCCCACAGCTTCGCCAACAAAGTCATTGCGTCAACTCGCACGGCATTGCGCTTATCACGACAGCGGTCAGCAAGACTGCTCAGAACAGACCCGTCCTTGTCAACTCCGCCCGGAGCTCCAAGCTTGGTGACGAAGTCGCGGAAACTGAAAAGCTCCATGACCTTCACAGCAGCCAGCCGAACCTTTTCATCAGCGTCATTGAGCTTTTCGCCTAGGTATTTCACCAGCTCGGACTGCTCCTCGCGGCTAAGCCCAATGCCGCCGGCTGAAGTGGCCAAAATGTACCCAACTGCATTGGTCCATGCGGCTCTGATGACTGCCGTCTTGTCGTTTCTCCTGCCCAAGAAATGGTGGTACGCTGTCGCATGAGTCTGGGCGAACGACTGAGGGGATAATGGTGTGGTGAGGACGCTGTCGGAAACCTGGCTAGGAGCCTCATCGGAGAGTCGCAGTGGAGGGTATGCGGAAGGCTCCAAGGATGGAAGAGGTGGAGGCCCAGCCGCCCCGAGTCCTGAGATCATATCACCAAGTGTCTCGGTAGCTAGCTGTCGCAAATCAACGTTGTCAGCCGACAACTCTGCTTCGACCTGTTGGATAACGTTGCGAAGAACGGACGGGCAAGCACGCCAGAGCTCTTTGATGAGATAATGAGCTTTCTTCAGTTCCTTCAACTCTGCATCTGTGGGTTCCCTAGGCGCGTCTTCGTCCTCGTCTTCATCATGCTTTCCTACAGTCTTTGCCGCAAAACGTGAGGCGTCTAGGATGACATCCCCGAAGTACTGGCTGACGTAGTGGGCCATCTTTTCCGTACAAACGTTGCAAATCTCCTTGGCCATGATGTAGGCGGGAGGCTCGTCCTTGGGTAAAAGGGTAGATTGACTACCGTTCTGCTCGCCACGTTCTGTCCGACTCTGAAAGCCACCCGGGGGCGCTGCTCTGAGGAATTGAGCCATAATGACTTCAATAATCTTCGGGTTGATGCCGGAAGCCTCGTCAACCAGCGCAATGAGCATCTCGGTCATTGTGTTGCCGACTTCCTTGGAGACACCTTCGTCCGAGCTCGAACCGCCCGAGACAGCGTCGAAGAAGACGGAAAAGAGGCGCAGCAGCAGGTCATCGGCGCCATCGATATCGTTGATCAGAAGAATGCTTTTGACTTCCGTGAGCGCGGTAAGTACGGCCTTGTGCTGACTGTGGTAAGGGTGACTCTGGTCGCTCAATGCCGGGAAAATTTGTGTAACGACGAGGTTGAAGAACATCTGCAAGTTTTGACGTTAGTTCGAGAGGGCAGGATTTTGCAGCGAAGGGGACAGACCTTGATCTGTTCCTCAGTGATGGGCGCGTCAGGCGCACACAGTCGTAAGATCTCGGAGATGCACACAGCAGTGTAGGCTTTCACGCCCTTATCCTTGTGCGCCAGCAGATTGCGCTGGCCTAGAGCATGAGATACATCCTCAAGAGACTTCTTGTTGACGACATCCTGTTCGAGATTGCGTAGCTCCTCGTAGAGAGCTTGCAAGCGGTTGAGCAGCTCTGTGGTGGGTATGGGCTTTCCGGGTTTCCAAGTCAATTCTTCGTCGAATTCAAGGTTGACAAGGTCTTCGCCCTGGTCCTCCTCGACCTCCTCTTGAGGTTCATCGCGACCGCGACGAGGCGCCATCTTGTGAGATATCGCGAAGGGCGCTCGGCGGGTGACGTGTTGTGGAAGCGGGGAAGACGGTATCGATGGTGTGCAGTCGATCCACGGAACGTGTCAAGAGTCGGAGGTGCACGCGCAGGCTAACTCATGGATGAAATTTCCCGCGTGGCAGGTATCAGTGAAGAGAAAAGCGCAAACAAGAGGCGCGCCGAATTGCACTCAATTGCGTGGTGGCGACAGGAAGGGGATGGAGCTCGAGGCGGATTGACTGTTGCGACGAGAATGGACGGAGAGGTCGAGTCGTGTTACGCGCCTGCGCCTGCAGTTCATCGGGTTTCGCGTGCTTACCTGAGCTGGTAACCTGGTAGGTAGGTACAGGTAGGAGAGGTATCCGCCCGTACCTATGTACCTACCTTAGACGGGACCTGCCTCAGCAGGAGCTGCACCTCTGCACCTTCCCTTGTTCCGCGTGGCGGCAAAGAAGTGGGACTGGACGTCCCCTGTCACCCTGGACGCCTCGGACCCGCGGTGGCTGGTGCAGCACAAGCTGCAACCGTCCGCGACGGAGCTCACCGTCTCTGGCTCAACGTCTCGTCTCCACCTTCGAGGAAGCTTGAGCTTCACAATGCTGTTGTCACCAACCTCTTTCCATAGCATTATCCTTAAGAAAAGGTCGCGATGATTGGCTTTCCTTGCTAATACCTCAATTCGAGTTCTTCAGATGCATAGATTCGAGACACATCGTATTTCTGAGCCCGATTCAAGTTTGTTCTCGAAAGGACAAAAGCTGAAGGTCCAAGACGTAGCTAGCTATCGCAGCGTGCAACATGAACTCATAGCAGCGGTTCTTAGACTTTGCTTTTCTTCTTCTTCTTCTTTAAGGTATATCTGACTCTCTCCGATCAATATGTTCCAATTGAGATCGCAGTTGGTAAATCACAACCATCGATACCTATCCGGGCATCGGGTCCCACGGCTAGCTCCTTCCTCCTCACCAGCGGGTCGACTGACTAACTGCCTTCCCTGGAAAGACTTCAGAAGGCTGATGGCCCTACTTGTTTCTCTGCGCCTTAAAGCCCTAAGATCTCCCAAACAATACAACAAACCTCACTTTAAAAGGATTTTTTGCCGTTAAACCCCCAAGACGGTCCTGCTGCTCGAGATAGCAGGAGCTCTGACCCAAGGGTGCTTTCCATTACCTTACAGGATCGGCTTAGCTGAGATGTCATCTGCCATATGTTTTTATCTTCAATCCACTTAATCGCACAGTATCACAATTGGCAAGTTTGGCCTATTCAAGCAAACCGGCCTGATTCGTCCCTTGGGACCGATGGTCATGGCAAATATGTCTTGGCAATATTCCTAGTCATTTCAAGATGTATCTCAAAAGTCCCTACCTTCTTACCGTCTTTGAATGCTTCCCGCGATGTTTTCCAAGAAGGGACTCAGCGGCCTCGATGAGCATTATTCGGTGACGTCTATTTTTATTACGCAGGACATACTCCAAACAGTCCTTGAGATATATACGGAATTATTCAGAAGACACTGCGCGTGGGCACGGGGATGTGCCTATTGGGGTAACTCATCTACGTAGAAGTTCGAGATGGCTCGTTGCGCCGTGGTTGCTGGGTGACCTGCCCTCCTGGTGTAGGGCAGAAGGCCGGCAGAGATGAGAGTCCTCCGGGCTGGCTGGGCTGCGTCATCGACAAGAATCCCATCGGGACGCCTTCAGCCTGGAGCGAACTTTTCTCCCGCCCCTTTTGTTGTTCTGCTTGCCCTCTCGACCACCCTCGCTTGACCGGCCCCACCTCTCTCTCCCGTCTTCTACCTTAGGTTGTTTATTTTCAACCCGCGATCTTGAACAAATCTCTCCCTCTTTTCACCCCACGACCGCTTCGCGCAAACGTACGACAACTTTCGTTCGCCATCAAGGCTGCCCCAAGGTACGCGATTATCTCCAAGAAACAAACATCATCTTCTTCTCTGTTCAATATCACTGACCCTCGGCAGCACGCTTTGCGCCCTCTTTCGTTCGTCTCTTTCTTGACATTCATTCACCAATATCATCTTCAAGGTACGTCGAGGCATCTGCCATTCCACGATTTCTTCCATCCACTGTCAGAAATCCCTCGATATTTTACTCCTCGAGACTGTTGCCCCCTGAGATTGTTTCCCTCAAGCCCAAAGCCCTCTTCTCGCGATCCCCTCATCCTGCGTTTTTCCCAAGCCCAAATTTCCATGATATTCTCTCAGAAACCGGCGCCCTGAAGAAGATATATCTCATTTTCCCTTCCTTCTGCCCTGATCTCCAAGTTGGGGGGCATCATCTTTGCAAAAAGCCCTCCCACCCTTGTCTACGTCATCTTCTTCTTTGAGGTAAACAAACCCTCAAGGAAAAACCACCCTCCTCTTCGCACCTTCTCTCTGCGCGCTTCTTTTTGGGCACAGGCCACCGCACAACTTTGTGGTTTTTTATTTTCTCCCGCCTCTGTTGACGCGCCTTTTTACTCTGCGCTTTTTTTCTCGCGTTCCTTCCCTCACCTCCACAACTTTCACTCACCCACCACTACGTCGACTTTCTTTTCCCCCAAACAGTCACTTACCAGTATCCCTTCTCACAGATCCCATACTCTCTTTGCTAGACTCCTGTGAGTATCTCTGAAATATTTCCTTTCGTCCCTTTCAGTCTTGGCCCCTTGGCGATAGCTGTCTTGGGAGATTTACATGCCTCTCTCACCATTCTCCCATCAGCAGTCAGCTAACAAAATTCACCAGACATTCATTACCAAGCAACAGCACTATCATTCAAGATGATGGGTAAGTTTTCCGTGGGAAAGTCCTCTTTTGCTCTTTTTCGCATTCTAACCATATGGACAGGTGGAAGATCTCACCGCGGCTACCATGCCGAGGGCCAGCAGCTGACCGTCACTGCTGATGGCTCCATTGAGCGCGATCCTGATGACAAGCGTGACTGGGCGGCTTACCGCAAGTCCAACGCCTTCTTTGTCACCTACATCACTCTCATTGTTATCTGCGTTGCTTCCGCTCTCATTGGCATCGCCTACACCCGTAGGTGTCCCTCATCCCAATCACCTTGCCACTTTCTCATCTGACAATGGAAGCAGTCATCAAGATTGATATCAACAACAAGAACCAGGCCAACCAGGCTTCGGTTGCCAACATTGTCCCTCGCTTCCCAGCCTTGCAGTTCCACGCTGGCTCCTTCAACAACGGCACTCACTTCTCCACCAACGGCACTCTGACTGGTATTTCCACTGGTATCTCGGCTACAACCATGGCTTCTGTCCCCTGCCCCGAGGAGACCGAGTCCTACACTCGTCTTACCAACGAGACCTACGCCGAGCCCACGACTACTGTCAAGAAGACTCTCACTGAGACTCGCACTCTTGAGCAGTCTACCATGGGAACCACAGTCTCTTCTGCCTTGGCTGTTCCTGGCACCCAGTCTGGTACTTCTACTTCGCAGTAAGTTTTTCCCTCCTCCTCAAGAAAATTTCAGTTGTTTAACAGCTATTCAGGTCTGTCAACGTCATCACCGAGGTCATCACCACCTCTGTCACTGAGACTGCGGCCCTGACTGCCACTCTGACCGCCACCGAGTCTATCTCTAAGTCGTCCAGCGAGCCTACCAAGTCCACCTTCGTTTCTACCTCTGAGGTCCAGACTCCCTCTGTTGAGGTCTCCTCGGTCTTCCTCACTGAGACCCAGACTCTGACTGCCACGAAGAAGGTAACCACTGTCGAGGATGTCTTGTCCACCATCACGATTACCCCCACAAGCATCGTCACCTCGACCGTCACCGTCGTCTCCGAGCCCCTCTCTACCTCAGAGGCCCAGTGCTCCCTCGATGACCACACAGTCTACATCACCGTCACCAAGACCGCTGAGCCCAGCTCCTCAGCCTCTTCCACGTCCCGTGTCGTCATGACCAAGACCAAGACTGTCTCCCTTCCTTCTGTCACCCCTTCTCAGTCCACCACGACCAAGACTGTCTCCCTTCCCACCGTCTCCCCTGCCAAGTCCACTGACACCGTTGTGGTCACCTACACCGTCACCGTCGACAGCTTCAAGCCCACCAGCAAGAGCTCCTCCTCGGAAGACATTGGCCTCACCACCACTGTCACTACTGAGACCAAGCGCACAGTCGTCGTGACCGAGCTCGCCACCAAGACCGTCTTCGAGACCGTTGTTGATGGAACCACCTCCGCTTACAGCACTACGATCTCATCTGTTCTCCCCCACACTGGAACTGCTACCCTGACTTCCGCCGCTTCCTCTGAGGCCGCGACTATCACTCAGACAGTCACCGACATGGTTACTGAGACTCACCGCGCGTCTGCTTCCTCTGATGCCAAGACCTCTCAGACTACTGTCACTGTCTCCCCCAGCACTCTCAAGTCTACAAAGTCAATGCTCACCACGATCCTTCTCACCGATCGTGTCACCAAGACTGTCGGAGGCATGGTTACTGTCACTCTCTACCCCACTCTCTCGTCTCCCCTCGTCAACGCCACCTCTACCTCCACCTCCACGGAGTCCCAGGTTGTTGTCACCGAAGTCGACATCAGCACCGTCACCGTCACTGTCGGCGGCGAGGTCAAGACGACTGTCGTCAGCGTCCCCAAGAACGCGACTGTCACTCTCACCGAGAGCGAGGTCGTCACCAAGACAGCCACTCATTCTCTCATCAGTGGCGCTCCCCACCCCAACACGACCATCGAGGTCCCTGGTGTCACGATCAACACCACGATCTACATCACGGGTTCCCCGGTCAAGCACACCAAGACCAATGTGCTCTCGCAGCCGCCCTACCCCACGGGCAACGGCACAGTCGTGTCGACCTACACTGGCCCTGGCCAGCCGGTCAGCACCACGCCTGTCTTCTCTGGCGCAGAGAAGCGCGCAGAGCCCATCGTCTTCGGTGCCATTGAGCGCACCGGTCTGAACTGCCAGACTTGTCTGGTTATGTTCGTTCTGGGCCTCCTGGTCTTGTTCTAACTTTCACTTCTTCCGAACTTCTGCATTTTTCGTCACTTTCAACTAGCACTGCACAGACAGGAACCTTCCCCTGGGAGAGGGATCCAGTCTCACGCACCGCTCGTTTGATCGATGACCTTCAAAAGCACAAGTTCCTCTTTTCTTTCTCCTGTTGCTTTGTACAACAGGCACGACGGAAATGACTTCATGCGATAATGATCGATGACACACCCGAACACACAAAGGATTCGGGAACTGGAACACAGGACACAGCACAAAAAAGGATTTTCACTTGCATTCTGGGTTTATGCGATTCCCCTGGATAGAGGGGACCACTTGGGATTCCGCGAAAAGGACTTGGTCACATTGGAACCACGACACAAGGAACTGACTTCTTGGGACAGAAAAAGGAACAAAAGGACATTGCTTACGTTTTTTTTTCATTCTTACACATCTTAGGTAGTATCATCACCGCCAAGGACTGGGTATGGAAGGGGGAAAATGGAGGTTTGGAGATTTGGGCCTTCCCGGTTAGTTGGTAGTTGGTTGAGGATCCAATGGATTTGGCTTCAGGACCGTAGTAGCTAGATACAAGAACGCATTACTCATACACACACTGCATCCCGCGATGTTTTTGACATATCATCACATCTAACGCAATACCAGAGTGAAGATGACCAAATTGCTTTCATTATCTAACCTCGGAATCTATTCAGTTATGCGCAACCTCAAGGATCTTCTTCTCCATCTCCTCAAACGCCCCCACGATCGGCCCGTACTGCTGGAACACCCCGTCCTTGAACCCATCATCAACCTTCTGGATCGCCCCCTCCTCCTTCCACCTCTTCCCGATCAGCTCGTCAAAGCTCTCGCCCTCGCCCCTCTCCAGCGCCCAGACGGCCTTGTACGCGCCGCCGAGCGCGCAGGCGTTGCCGCCCACGTCGAGCTTGTACACCCCGTCGCACCCGCCCAGCACGTCGCCCATGACGCGCGCGATGGCCGGGTTCAGCGACCCGCCGCCGACGAGGTAGATGCGGCGCGGCTGCGCGGGGAGCCCGTCCTTGGGGCTGTGCACGAGGTTCTGGCTGCGCAGGCGCATCGAGAGGGCCTGGCTCTCGACGATGATGCGCGGGTCCGTCTCCTTGCTCCACGGCTCCGGGGCCTCGGTCAGGCCCGAGCCGTCCTGGGAGGCCGTGTACCGCCACGTGCCGGCCTTGATGTTGGGCACGATCTCGGGGAGGTCGAAGTAGAGGCCGAGCTTGGCCTTGTCCGAGGCGGAGCAGACGTCGAGGGGCGGGGTCTCGAGGACGTGCTTGTTGAAGGTCGCCCAGGGGTCGCCGCCGCCGCCGCCGCCGGAGGGCTTGGGGAGGGCGTCGCGGACGCGCTCGCGGGCGAGGCCGCCGTTCTTGTAGCACAGCATGAACATGTACTGTCCGGGGGTGCAGGGGTGGCTGAAGAAGTGGTAGGCGGCGTCGGGCTTGTAGACGGGTGTGACCATGAGGAAGGTGGAGGAGGTGCCGAGGGAGACGATGGCGTCCATGGGCCTGAGGGGCAGGGCGAGGATGGTGGCCGGGTTGTCGCCGGTGAAGGGGGCGACCTGGCAGTCCTTGCTGAAGCCGTAGCGGCTGACGAAGTAGTCGGCGATGGAGCCCATGGAGCCGCCGCCGTCGTGGCGGGGCTCGCCGAGCTTGGAGCGCAGGTCGGCGACGCCGTCCTTGCCGCCGGCGGTGAGCTCGAGCAGGGGCTCGCTCCAGGCGCCGGCGGGGATGTCCCAGAGGTTCATGCCGCAGACGTCGGAGATGTCGATGGGGGCGACGGTGCCGAGGAGGACGGAGGCGAGGAAGGAGGAGACGAGGGAGACGCGGGATGTGGCGGCGTACATTTCGGGGAGCTTCTGGCGGAGGCGCATGATCTGGGTCCCCGTGAAGCGCTGCGTTTAATCTCATCATCAACAACCGGTTCTTGTGTCACGAGTGAGCCGAAGCAGTGGGACGGGAGTGAGTTACATGGTGGGCGGCGCTGCCTGTGACCTCGGAGAGTCTCTGCGCCGTCTCGAACTGAGCGTCGAACTTGTCGCACTGGGCCTGCGTGCTGTGGTCCTGCCAATTGGGCGCGTAGGGGTGAGAGAAGGCGTCCTTGAGCTGGTCGACGAGGGACTTGTCGGCGACGAGGCCGCCGAGGAGCTTCTCTGCGTCGCGGCTCCAGTAGGTGCTTCCGTGCTGCTGACAGGAGCCGCTGATGCCCTTGATGCGGTGCATGGGGGTCTTTTCCTTGAGGCGTGAGAGGACGAGGTCGATGGCCTCGAGGAACATGGCGACGGGGGCGTAGACCTCGCCCTCAGCGTCGTTGGTCAGGATGCCCTTGCGCAGGCCATACTGCTTTCCGAAGTCGGCGTCGAAGTCGACCTTGGCCTCAGAGACGACAGTGAGGTCGGACTGGACGACAATGGCTGAGGGATTGGGTTAGGATCGTGAGATGTGGATACTGATGGCGTATGTGGACTGACCTTTGAGCTGTTGGGTTGAGAGGTCGAACCCGAGATACAGGGGACCGGAACTCATGGTGAAAGGAGGCGACGATCGTACACTCTTTTGGGTATCTAGTATCTATCTGTCTAATCTCATGAAAACCGGGTGCAAGATAGATGAAAAACAGGAAGAGGAAATAAAAGACACGATGCACACGAGTATGTTGGAAAGTTGACCGCTGCCAACCACATAGAGGCCCCTACATCACTTTGACGTGGGGTGTGGACATGGATGGAGGGGCAGCTCGGGACAGGTTGTACAGTATCAGCCTCGTGGCACTTCAGGCTAAAAGCTGGTTGGCCAATCGTAGATTTTCTGGGCAGATGCGACAGATATGCGCGCCAATGACATTGTGACAGCTTGGCGGAAGCCAAGACAGCCTTATTCCCTGAGCTCGGGAGTCGGGGACAGCTTAACCCGCGTTCTATGCGCATCTCAAGATCTAGATCGCGGTCCCCGCATGCCAAACTGCATGCCTACCGTAGTAACTGCTGAATTGATAGGTCGGGATGGGTGGGCAAACAGAGTTGCGGGAACGGGCAAGTGTGTGCAGCGCACCAAGACACGGTTGGACGGAAGTAAGACACAAATGACTCTTTTATTGGCAGGGAGAGACACAAGCTCTCCGCATGACGGGCCTGATGCTGGCCTTTTTGCTAAACCCCCCTGAACGCCGCCCTGATGCAACGCATGCCTGAGCAGACTCTCCAAGCCTGCTCTCTATACATCTCCTGTATACCAGAAATAAAAATAAAAATGGAAAAATCAAAAACAAGACGGTGGTTGTTCCACGCTTCCGGATATGTGTAAGGGAACCAAGGGTATCTCATCGTGAATGGCAAGCTCCTCCCGAATGTACAACTAGGGACATGGGCGCTCAGTGGTGCTTGTGGTGGCCGTTGCCGTTGGCCTGGTCATCCTCCTCGGCCTTGTCCATGTTGGCCTCGCCCGGGATGAACTCGTCAAACTTGGGCGCGAGGGCAGCCTCCTTCGGGACATAGCGGACCTTGATCCTCCGTACGCCACGAACGCTGGAGCCAACCACGGTACGGACCTTCTCCTCGACAGCGCGGACGTGCTCGACAGACCAGACGCCAGGAACAGCCAATTCGATGTCCACGAGATAGTTCTGGCCAGACTTGACTCCGGAAATGTCTCTGACTTCGACCTCGTGGCCTTCGGTAATTTCTGACAGGCTTCTCAGGGTGTGCTTCTCGATCGACTCCTTGACCTCGGCATCAATGCTGCGGTCGGCCAGTTCGTACAGAGCGGAGAGGGTGTTCTCAGCGCCAGCCTTGATGACGAGCAGGGAGATCATCAGGCCACCAACAGGGTCGAGCCAGGCAGCATCCTTGAAAAAGTTTGCACCCAGAATGGCAAGCAGTGTGACAATTCCAGTCCAGCTATCGACACGGTGGTGAACGGCGTTGGAGGCGAGGACAGACGACTTTCGTTCGACGGCGACTTTCATTGCTGCAAAATCTTTGTTAGACACGCTGTTTTCCGCTTGGTTACTCCAAAAAGGGGGTTGTTTGGGTGACACTCACTTGCTTGGTACAGCCATTCCTTGATTGCAACCGTGCCGAGAGCCAACCAGGCGGCGTGCAGACTCGGGCCAGAGTGGTCGTGGCTATGGCTGTGGCCATGGGAATGGGCATGGGCAATCGCCTCAGCCGCTGCTGCAGGGTCCAAGAACAGGTGGGCGTAGAGGGTCAGCATGCTGCTCCAGCACATGAACAGGCCGCCGCCGAGGAGCATGCTGGAAACACCCAAAGATCCCAAGCTCTCGATCTTGCCGAAACCAGTGGGGAAGCCATCGGTAGGGGGCTTAAGACTCCAGGAGACGGTGGCCAGCGTCAGAATGTCAGACGCCAGGTCGGTCAGACTGTGCCAGGCGTCAGCAACCATTGCCTGGGAGCCGAAAGCGTAGCCGCCAGCACCCTTGGCGATGGCCATGCCGAGGTTGGAGTAGAGACCGATGCGGGTGATGCGCACGCCGGCGTCGTTCTTGTTGGAGGAGGTCAGGTAGACATTGTCGTGGCCGTGATGGTGGTGGTGGTGGCCATGGCCGTGAGAGTGGCCGCTGCTGTGACGGGTCTGCATGGCAGAAGTGGTGGGAGGAGTGGTGGTGGTGGTTGTGGTTGTTGTAGTTGTAGAAGACATGATTGCGGTCTGTGTGAGGATGGGGAAAGAAGTACGAGCTGGAAGTGATAGGCGTAGGCGGAGGCGGGCGGCGCTGGGGGTTAAGTAAGGATCGCAGGGAGAAGCGGCCGGGCTGGATGTTTGATAGACGCGGACGGGAACGCGGCGCAGATGTGGGAGATGTGGCCTAAAGGGGGTACCGGTAGCATAATCGAAGCAAGCCGGACGGAGAAGGGTGTGCGCTCCGGATCCCGATCTTGATGAGGCGCGTCCACATCCAATTCCCATGCGCATTCCCATTGCCGTGCCTGTGGCAGCTGCAGACGTCACACTCACACTCAGCCCGGATAGGCGGCGGAGCAGTCCCGTAGGCGGACGCTTGGACGGGGGAGACATCTACGGCTACCCTTACGGATACGCGAGGCTGTGAGTGTGGGCTAGACTCTAGAGTGACCTCGGACAGCTAGGATTAGGGATAGGAAAAGGAAGGGGGGAGGGGACGAATGATGGGATGGCTAATTGCAAGCAGCGGCAACGAGCAAGGGACGCGTACATGACAAGCAGCCAGCGGACGAGGGGTTCGGAGGGGAGCGACGGGACGGGAGTGGTGGGAGTGGAATTGTGAAAGTGATGGTGCGGTAAGGTATGGAGGGAGGAGAAGGTTGCGGGAATGGCCTCTGGTGGGCTGACAGGATGCGCTGTGTGAGTGTGTGTGTGTGTATGTTGGGTTGTGTGTGCAGCAGGTGCGGAAGAAGGAAAGAATCGACGCGGCAAGGGAATGGCCTCGTCGGCGACGTCGTCGTCGTCCCGTCGCAAGGTTCAGGTTGATGAAGAACCTGCCCCCGTCCGTACCCGAAATCGTCCAGTGTCCGGCCACGGCGGGTGTTGATCTGATCTCTGGCTACAATCGCTTGGCCTTGCCGCGGTCGCAGGTTGCAGCACCGTAATGGGGTGGGTGCAGTCACAGACCTTGCAGCGGGATGGGATGCTTCTGTTGCTCTGCTAAGCTAAAGATGGCATCCGTTCCTGACGAGGATGGGGTCTGCTGCGGTCTTCGGATGCGCCAGGGAAAAAAAGAACCCACAAGGCGAAGGCGATGATTGATGGATGGATGGCCCTGGTCGTGTGAATTCAATTGATTGATGCAGCAGGTCTGTAGTCTGTAGTAGAGTTTCTAGTCTGTATTCCACCAATAGCACACTGCTGGTTGGTTTTAGTTGTCTAGCAGCTGCGCAGATTCCCTCAAAATCAAAACATATGTTTTAGTACCAGCTCTGAGGGGCGGTCCTGTGTCAATGAGAGATGGATCACGGGGGAACAAACAAGCTTGAATTTTTCGTTGCCGTTGTGCTGAATACAGGCCCGCACCTGGGCAACGACGTCGTGGTGCGTCAGCAGCGCCCACTTCAACATGGAAACCCGACGTGGCTGCTACAATTAGCCATTTTTCATCTCCAAAACGAACCAACTCTGGCTAAAGCCTTACGCACCCTATCCAGTTCACAAAGACCAGGGGGGTTTAGAGACAACTCCGCTGCGTTCCCAAATAGACAACACGGAGCCAATCCTCCAGCTAATCAACTCCAGCTGTACTCCGTACCAAAAAGGCAAGCCGGACATCTGACGGAACACCTCCGTCGTTGTGGATGTGACAATCGGCAGCATATCGGACCAGCAACTGACTGGTAACCCCTGAAGTGTCTTCAGCCAATCGAGCCTTTAGAACCGGAGTCTCTACCATTTGTTACTCAGAGTGGCCCGTGCCGAGACCCCCGAAACCTCTTCTCTCTCTCACTGCAAAAAAAGACGGAAAGTGAAAAATAATCAGGTTCGGGCAAGCCACAAGAGCTTTGTCATCTTGTGGAGAACCGGCGGGGCCCCGTTGAGGCTGCCCCGAATCATGACGAGTTGACAACTGACATTCAAGATGAGATCGCCTCCCTGGAATCAACTTGAGATGAGCCCGTCGTAACGTTTCCATTTACCAATACACGCGTCTGACACCCTCAAAAACATCTCCCTGTCGCCCCTAGTGCTTCTATTCTTAAAGTCACCCCGGGGATATCATGCCCACGCAACAACCACGTCCTTAATTCAACCCCTTTCCCATTTTCTCCTGCCTCTCTCAGCCTCCACCGAAAAAGTCCACGCATCTGCCGGCGCTATCCCACCTTAACGGGTACCCTGGAACCACCTTCGCGATCCATATTCCTCCCACATTCCGGCAGCCTTACGCAACACACGACCTCCAAGCCTCGCTCCAATGCGCAAACCTCTTATGCGCATTCCCTACACGGAAGTCTTGGCCCCTCCCACACTCCGTCCGAGCAACGCAAACACCATCCCGGGCGCTGTCGCGGCCCTCCAGAATTTCTTCGCTGCTCCTCCGCCAAAGGGGCTGCCGAGGTCGACCGTCGTCTTGACTGGCGCGGGCCTTTCCGTCTCCAGCGGCCTCGCCGATTACCGAGGTGTCAATGGCACCTATCGCGTGAATAAGACCTACCGTCCCATTTACTACCATGAGTTTCTCTCAAATCACGAGGCACGCAAGAGGTACTGGGCGAGAAGTTTCTTAGGATGGACCTCACTTCATAAGGCTTCGCCGAACCAGGGCCACTATGCCATCCGTGACCTGGGCCAGCTGGGCTTGATCCGGAGTGTCGTCACTCAGAACGTCGACTCGTTTCATTCCAAAGCTCATCCTGATATTCCGACTCTAGAGCTGCACGGCTATCTGAGATCCACCGTCTGTGTAAGTTGCAGGAACGAATACCCCAGAGACGCCTTCCAAGAGGAACTCGGGAGACTCAATCCTGCGTGGCAAGAGTTCCTTCTCGAAGCCCTGGCCTCCGGAGCTCTCGACACGGAGAACCCTGCCGAGCGTAGAGCAAAAGGCATCCGGACCAATCCTGACGGAGACGTTGACCTCCCAGGTGCTCCCTATACCACCTTCAGATATCCAGCTTGTCCGCACTGCCTCGCGCAACCACCATCTACACCCGAAGGTGCCAAACACGTCGTCGAGGTTGACCACGATGGTGCCTGGAAACCCAGCAGCTCTGCCGGGATACTGAAGCCTGCGGTGGTCATGTTTGGCGAGAGTATCCCCAATGAGGTGAAATCCGCGGCAGAGGAGGCTATCGACGGGGCAGGCAAGCTCTTGATTATGGGCACTTCGCTAGCCACCTATTCTGCTTGGCGACTGGCCAAGAGGGCTCTGGACCGCAAAATGCCCATTGCCATTGTAAACACTGGTGGTGTTCGCGGTGAGGAGATCATCGCTGCTGTGCCGGACCCGGATCCGACTGGGGCTCTTGGAGTCCGAACGGAAGTATCCACCGACGCCGTACTTCCGGCGCTGGTCAAACAGCTGCGCCAGCTGCAAACCAGCGCCGCCCCCGTGGCCGGAGGCGGCGCGGTGCCCTCTAAAGAGAACCACGGCGTTTTCAAAGATATGTTGTCATAGCCCATATATGTACCATCCAGAAAATCCATTGCGAATTCAGAAGAAGCTTGACATGCCCCGTGCTGGTGTCTTCGAAGTCTCAGGGACCGCAGTCGGTTGCTGTTTCGCTTCCGGTTCCGCCTTGGTCTTTGCTGCGGTCTCAGCCAGCCGTGCCTTCTCCTGCTTCTTCTGGCGTGACACATCTTCTCGCTCGATCTCCTTCAGCACTGCCGACACTGTTAGCATGCCTTGATCGTAGCTGCGCTGGCCATGAACCACTTACTCTCTTCCCACTCAAGCTCCTTCTGAGGGTCGCCCGTACCCAGCGCCTTCTCCACGTCCACATTCTCGCCCCGTTGTAGCTTCTCAACGACTTCCTTCAGAACCCCGATGCGGACGTCAGCTTGACGCGAGAATGCCTCGAACGTCTGCTTTGTCGACAGCATGTTAATGGACATGGAGCCAATCAAGAGAAAGATGACAATGTAGAAAGTAGCCGGGTTCCATTCCTTCTTTCTCTTCGACTTGACCCGCTGGATCGAGGGGTCTCCGGGAAGCTGCTCCTCACGTCGGAAAGGCTTCGGGATCAGGGACTTCCAGAAGTCCAACTGCGCAACCGTAGGCAGCGAACTCGCGTGCCGTGACTGGAGATAGAAGGAGCGATGCGCAGCTTGCGCAAGGGTTGCAGTACGCAGGCACGGGGCTGCAGCGAGCAGTCGTTGTGCGCCGATTCGAGACATGTCGATATGATGCAGAAAGACCAATGCGCGAGAAAGATTCTGATGCCAACTTTACACTTTCCGTCCGGTCTGAAGAAGCAAAAAAAGTTCCGGGCAGTTGCGGTTGAAAGACAAGTGGTCCGTGCATCAACAGCTCCTGCTGCACGGACCGAACCGGATAGTGGTTGCCCTGGACAACGCTCCGGGGCAATGTTTAGCGAGATCTGCCAAACTGCCAACACTGCACGCTTTGTGGATTTGCATGTAGTCACATCCTAAATGCTTCTTGAACAACACGAATTCGCTCTCTCCTGACCCGCGACCACGTCCTCCGAATGAACCTCGAGACTTTATGACGACATGATCAGCCCCCCCACGCATACGACTCAATGACTTCTATACAGAGCAAGGTAGACGCCGTCAAGGCGGCGGTTACCTCGACCACAACATGTACATCAGCAACATCGGTGATGCTGAAAGAGCTCCTCGCGACAGAAATCGAAACATCCTCAACAACAACAAAGTCCACGTCTCGAGCCACGAAGCCACCAACAGCAGCAAAGGGCAAGACCGCTGGCACAACACGAGCAGGCGCGACAGCCAGCAAGAAAGATGAATTGAGCCCGAAGGATAAGGCTGCCCTCGCGGCGCATATCATCAATTTCGCGCTGAAGTCCCTTACCGAGGCTTCCAAGCCTGCACCACCACCTGCGCCCACAACACCATGCCGACGACAAGTCTCGGGCGATGACCTCCGGAAAAGCCCGATTCGACGACAGCTACGACGGTCCAATTCGATGCCGATGACTCCTATGCAGTCACGTCCGCTGAACAGAACCTCCACGACTCCCATGACTGCAGCCAAGCAAGCACCAAAGCCGGTCACGACATCAACACCGCCGACAGCCTGCCTCGCGACAGTTGAATGTCTGAGAACTGCGTTCACGTGCTTGAGAGCTCTTCTGGCTTCTGGCGCAGTAGCGTTTCCGGATTTGCAGCTGGAGAGCGGCATGTCCTCCTTTGTTGCCAAACTTGTCGGCCTAGGCCTCCACGAACACGCATTGAAGGAGCTAAACATTCTGAAGCGACGACTCGAAGCGTTGGGTACATCTACCAAGACGAAGGCGAAGACCACCAAGACGACTACAACCGACGCGAAGGTCAAAGGACTTGCCGAGCTCCTGGACTTTGGTGATGCCAAGTTCTCAGGTGCGACTGTTGGTATTGTCGTCTCGACTCAGATGCATATTTTGCGTCTGATGTCCTTAAACAAGAAAGCCGCAATAATCGAGGCAGCCTTGCCGTACTTGAATCCTACTTATCCAACTTCTCCGACTCGTCTTCTTCTGGAGTCAGCCAAAGAATCGGCACAAGCGAAAACGAAGGCTGCACGGCAACTTGATGTTCTTTCACAGTTGCTACTTTCACTTACTCCAAGCCCCTCGATGAAGGACGACGACACAGCAACTGATTCCCGATTAAGCTGCTCTCCTCCGTCTGCATTGCAATTGCAGACATTCGGACTGGAGGCTCGTTTGCATTGGTGGCCGATGGTTGGTCACAAGGCCGACGTCGACGAGAATATCACGTCACCACTATCAAAGTGTATCACCTCATTCATTCGCAGATCTCAGCACGACCTCCCGGGTTCCTACCGTAGATCCCTCGACGTCTTCCAGCGCATCAACAAGCTAGCCAAGAGTCAAAATCTGGAACCGAAATTGTCATCAAAATCACCTCTCGCGACCATTTACCAAGCCCTTGGCACCGCCGCTCAGGCTGCTCGTCTTTACAATGACTCGGCCGATTGGATCGCGAAGATCAACAGTACACTGGACCCTGAGCGCGACTCTGCGGCAAAACGCTGTGCATCCGCAGCCCAACTCGTGGCGGTATATGCCAAGCAAGTGCCTTTACCAGAAGAGTCGCTTGTCAAGGCTCTGACTGAAGTCATTGATGGGCTCCAAGGCTCACTCAAGGGCGACTTGTTCGAGCTTCAGGAACTCATGACGAATCTATCTGCTGCCCGCAGGTCGGTCGTTGGGCTACTGGCCGCCAATAAGCAGGAGACTCCGGACAACATCATCGATCTTCTCAACAAACTGGTCCTTCAGCTTCCTCGATTCTCTCTTCGATGGCTTGGAAGAGCACCGGCAAGGGACGCAGAGGCCAAAGAAAAGGTCCGCCACGATCAAAGAAAACAGTTGTTGCTCGGCTCCATCACCCAGATCATGGATTCTGCATTCATGGTTGCCAAGTCCTATATCGACAACAGTAAGATGACTTGGGAGCTTCTCGACAACCTTCTTCAGGACTGTTTATGGCTGCTCGAGACCATGGGCGACACTGGTGCCACCAACTCCAAAATCGATGCTGCCAGCTCTCCATATACCAAGCTGTCGCATCTTTACTTTATGTTCTTCCACTGGTACCGTCGCAACAACGACGCCAAGCTGGTCGACAAGACCCTTCTTCGGTCTCTCAAACGATCCGTTGACTGTGTCAAAGACAGACCGTCCGAAGAGAAGGAGAAGGCGCAGACAACCGCGAAACTTGAGTACTTCGCAGACCTATGCAAGCACGCCGACCGCGTCAAGGATGCCCGCGATGCCCTCAAATCCATTTGCACGAATATGGTAGAAGATGGCGTCTTGGCGTCTGTTGCGAACTCCTTGTCATCGAACTCGCCTGCTGTTGCCTGGAGCGCCGACGCCAAGACGGAGACGCTGTCGAGAACTTTGAGCGCCATGGTCAAACTCGATCAGTCTTGGAACGACTGGACGTTTTTCCTTGCTGACGTTGAGCGGGCTGCAGTGCTAGAGCGCATCATTCAGCTGATTCTCTCCGATACATCGAGCGACTCTACATCCGATGATGTAAAGGAACCAGTCACGGAAGCTCTGCTGAGAATTTACTCAACAGATCGCTTCCCCATCCGCCGGCTGCGAACTTTGATACAACTTCTCACCATGGCCATCGGTGATCAAACACAGTTCCGAGATCTCAGGGAGCAGGCCGAAGCAACGCTACAAGCATGCCGCAGCCAGGACCTTGCGGAGGACAGAGGCCTGGTCAACTACCTCGTGGATCTTGAAGCTGGGCTGGTTTCAACGGTGGCACTTATGGAGTCGCACTCGGAGTGGCGAGCCAGCGACTTCGACAAGTCAATTGACTTGTGGCGGTCTATTGTCAATGACTGCTCAAGCAAGAACGATATTTTGTCTCGGATTAGCGACACTGAGGGACTTCTCAGACAGCTTGGGGCCATCGGAGAATACGCCAGACTTCGCGGCGAGGACGAGTCCCTCCTTTCAATCCTCGCTCTGTCCTCTGACATCTCTCAAAAGCTTTCCGACTCGTTCACAGATCTATTGCTTCAGTCACACAGCGACCTCGCTGATCAGTATATTCATTTGGGCTACTCTGACAGAGCTGAAGAGATTATCAACAAAGCCAGGGAGTTCATACAGGCTTCAGGCAGCGACGATCTTGCGGCGGTCAATCTCTTCGTTTCATCCACCGAGCATCAACTGGCGAAACAGAACGTCGATGCAGCGTAAGTTTCTGCGTATTCTTGTTTTGGGTAAAATCTAATTCGGATCATAGTCAAAAATTGTTGCTTCAGGGCCAAGCTGTCTTTGAGAAGTCTTCTTCGATTCGCCGGAGCACACGATTGCAAAAAAAACTGTTGGTTGCCAAGGCCGCGGGTCTGCTTTCTCGCATCAAGTGGGACCAAGGCGAATACCAACACGCACTGTTGCATGCGAAGACAAGTGTCCGTATGCTCTACTCTGACTGGGTTGATTTGGAAGATCTCTGGAGAAAAGCGTCAGGCTCAACGCAGAGTTCGACCGAGACTTCGACGGACGGATGGGTAGCTCGTCGAATCGATTGGGCTGATGGGCCCGATAGCTGGGCCATTGCCTGTGGTCTCTTGAGGACAATGCTGCACCTTTCATCCGTATACGCGCACTTGGGGATGTTCCAAGAGACGATGTACTACGCCGAAAAGGCCCATCAACTCGCCAACTCCACGAATGCCTCGATTTACAGGGCACAAGCGGCCAGCTGGATCGGTTCCGTTTGGCTCAAGGCAAGCAAGCTGGAAAAAAGTCTCGGGTACCTCAACGAAGCGAGACAACTCATGGCTACATCTGTAAAGCCCACCCGCCAAGCCTTTCAGCTTGCCTGTGAGCTCAGTGCCTCTTTCGGCGAGATGAAAGATCACGAGAACGAGATATTGCTTCTCGAGCTTGCAGAGGTCACGCTCGGGACATTGAACAATAGTGACAGGGGTGTAATCACCGGGGTCAGCGATGATAAAGTTGTGGATAAGATGGCAAAGCTCACGCTGAAGGGCGCGACGACGACAACGACAGTTCGAAGAACGCGAGCTACCAAAGCAGCGGTACCTGCGACCAAGACGACCACCAGAGCAGCCGCCAAGACAACGACAACTGCGAGAACGACTAAGCGCACAGCTGCGCCTAAGGCACAAGCTGTAGTGCCATCCAAGGCGCTCGCTGTCGCGGCCGGCAACCATGCATCCGATCTGAAGGCCTCAATGTTGATGTACAAAGCGCTCGTGCACCTAAGCAAGGGCGAGTGGGCTGAAGCATCAGCATTACTCGAGGAGGCGAAGCAGATGTCGAGTAGCCTGAGAGAGTCTCTCCGAGTCCAAATCAGCGAAGCAACTTGTCTCATCGAACAAGGCATCAAGCAGATGGAGCACGACTCTGTCTTCTCTGTGGTCAAGGAGTCCACAATCTCATACCCTTCAATTCACACGACATCCGACAAAAGCACCACGGAAAAGTCCTCGCCAAATGGGCACTCCCCCCGGAAACCGCAAAGCCGTGCTGCTTCTGCAGACCGCAAGGCAACCAAAGACAACGCTACATTCGTCGACACTCTAGAACAAGCCCAGACGCAGTTGATGCAGGCGCAAGCGGAAGCTGCAATTTCTGGAAACGGCCATCTGGTTCATCGCATCTCAGCGTTGCTTCAGAGCACAGGTATCGTTTTGTCTGCGGCATCACAAGGCGTTCCTAGAAACATGGCCAACTTCGGATACGCAGCCTGCTCCGTTGAGTTTGCGCGAAATCTGACGTGGAAGCGGGAACAGAAGACTGTGGCAACGGAACAACTTGATGCCATCTTCAGCGATATGGGTTGGCCATTGGCTCTTCCAGTCAAAGACGACAGGCGTGCGACGATCATTACCGCAGACGACATGACCAAGTTCCAGCATGACTACGTCGATATCATCCCCGAACCATGGAGCGTCTTGTCGATCTCGCTCAGTGACAACCGCAAAGATTTGTGCATCACCAAGTTGCGAGCCGGTCAGAGCCCATTCGTCCTTCGGCTGCCTCTGGAGCGTGTCGCTTCCAGAGATGGTGAAGACGAGTTGTTCGATTTCCAACATGGCTACGACGAGCTCATGGACCTCATCAATGCTACCAACAAGAGCTGCCATAATTCTGGAGATTACTCCGCTAAAGGGGCGAAGAAAGCGTGGTGGGATCAGCGTGATAACTTGGATGGTAGATTCAAGGATCTTCTCGACAACGTCGAGCAAGTCTGGCTTGGCGGGTTCAAGGGTATCTTCTCCCAACATCGTCACCGTCCGGAGCTTCTGGCCAAGTTTCAGAAGGCTTTTGCGAAGATTATGGACAAGCATCTGCCCTCACGGAGACAAGTCCGTGGCAAGAAGACTACCAAAGCTCCCAAGGTCGCTCTGGAGCCTCGCATTCTCGATCTGTTTATTGGACTGGGAGACCCTTCGACCGTGGCACCGGACAACGACATGGACGAGCCTCTGAATGATCTTCTCTATTTCATTGTGGACATCCTTCAATTCCAAGGAGAGAGAAATGCCTACGATGAGATTGACTTCGACTCCATGGTCGTGGATACCCTTGATGCCCTCCAGGCGTACCACAGCGCAGCCAAGACTTCGGAGCCCGAGGAAGGGGCGCACAGCATTCTGATTCTCGACAAGGCGCTTCATGCTTTCCCGTGGGAGTCGCTTCCATGTATGGAGGGCCTGGCATACTCCCGTGTTCCCTCGCTGTCCTGTCTTCGCCGGTTGATCCTGGAGCAGAGAACGACCCAAAATGGGGACGCCAGTCATCACACAGTATCGCCTGCCGGCGGCACATACATCCTCAATCCCGGCTCCGACCTTAAAAACACCCTCAAGCACTTTGAGAAGCCCATGACGACTCTTGGCGACTCCTGGACAGGCATTGTCTCGCGTTGTCCCACGGAAGACGAATTCGAAGGTGCTCTGAAGAACTCGGAAATCCTTCTTTACTTCGGACACGGCAGCGGCGCGCAGTACATCCGCGCCAAGACCATCAGGAGATTGGAGAAATGCAAGGCTGCCGCCCTGCTCATGGGTTGCAGCTCTGCATCCCTCGAGAACGTCGGCGAGTACGAGTGTCATGGCCCTGTCTGGAATTATATGCTCGCCGGGTGTCCCGCCGTCGTGGGCACCCTATGGGACGTGACAGACAGGGACATTGATCGATACGCTGGCCGATTGTTCGAGGAGTGGGGTCTTATGGAGAGAGGCACCTTTGTTGATGATGGCAAGCAGAATAAGGGGAAGGGCAAGGGCAAAGACCTTTTTGCGGACAAGAAGACCAAAGCCAGCAGCAAGAAGAAGGAGGAGAGCACGGAGCGCGCGAGCAACATGTCGCTCGTTGAGGCGGTTGCGAAGGCGAGGGACGCCTGTAGGTACAGGTACATCACGGCCGGCGCGGTGTGTGTATATGGCATTCCCGTTTACATCAGCAAGGACAAGGCCAACGGCGCATGAGTGTGAGAGAGTGTATATCTATAGACACTGGACATATTTTGGCCGGAAAGGGGGAAGCCGGGAGCGAAGAGCATGATTCTGTCTTCAGTTTAGCATTGCATGGTGTTGGTAGATTACTGTTGACACTCACGATCCATGGAGGGCGTTTGGCGTCTGATTACTATTTCGAAGCGAGCGAGAGTTGTAGATGGTTATTCCCCGGTTAGAAGGAAGCATATTTGAGAGGCGCGATGAATATTGAATTCATGGGTTCCCATCATAATATTTTCTTCCATTGTTCGCTCCGCGTACTTACTCTGCGACGACTGTTGACACATACGTGTTAGTCTACGTTGTTTTTACTTACTGAGTAATTGTCATCCGGGAGGGATGCGATCTACATTGTCATAATCCTCGCGATATCACTTCCCGTCCTGCCTAGCCATGTTCCTGTCCCCCCCCGATGAGGCTGAGTTCTGTTATCAGGGAAGATGAGGAACGAAGGGAGTGATCGGATGTGTTTTCTTGGAGAGGAGATCCCAGGGCTGTATGGCCGGGTTAACATGACGTCTTTTGAATAGGACCGATTTTGGGTACGGGTTCCCCGGAGCATTTGTTTTCCGTATGGTTTTGTATTATCGGGGCTTGTGGAGGTTGTGTCTATGCCGTTCCGTTGGTGTTGCCTCGGACAAGAGGACCGTATTGAGTTGATTTCGTCTCGTGGGTGGAGGTATGGATGTTGCTATTCCTGTCCTCTATTCACATCATTGCGAGGGACATGGGAAGCGAGCAGAGAGTGATATGGGAGCCATCTGATATTCTCGAAGATGGTTTTGTTTTCTTGATCTATTATTCGTTACGTCTAAGTAGACCTTGAGTGGGATCATTGCGGTAGATGGAGATTGTCTATTCTTGGCTACGGATCTGGATCAGGGGGGAGGCGGGAACTGATTTCATGCTTGCATCACGAGATTGGGTATCATTTCCAGGAGGGCGTTCCTCGATCGGATGTCTGGATTACGAAGAAGGAGTTGAGGCAGCTGGCTCCGTTTTTCGTCCACGAAGATATACCACGAGCGGACAAACCTCCGTGATCTGGTGTGGTCGTTGTCCACGGAGAGACCGAGCGTTGTGTCGCTGTTGGAGGCCTTAGTCTAGTCGTCTGGTGTTTTTATTAGAATTTTCGGGAGAGCTGCGTTGGGGTTCTATTTCTGTCAACGGAAAGGCGATTTACCCTTTTGTGACGATATTGTTTTCTCCTCGGCCCGTTATGATATCACACTCGTCCTTATTACATCCGTTCCATGGAGGAAGCGTCACTAGTATGGACGCCTACGCGATGTTGGGGAGGAGTGCAAGGAAAGGGGTACGTTCGCCCTCATCTCAGGACGGCACTGACGTTCCCGGTAGAGAGGGCCTGGCAGGACGTCCGTCCGTCCGCAACAATCGAGCCACGGACGGTATCTCGCCCGGGCCAGATGCGATCCCTGAGATAACTATCTCCGGGCACGGCTACGGTGATGCACGACGGGATCCAGTAAAGCGGCGCGATGGGCTTTTGATATCAAGCTCGGTCCACTACGCCTAGGCTGGCCTTGAAGATGCGACGAGACCGCTCCGTAGAACCGCCGAGCCGTGACTCTGCATTCCAGCTCAGGAGAAGAGACCTTCACGTGTAGAGGTCGTCCTGTGAGGCGATGAGAGTAACTGGGCACATCTACGCCTACAACTTCGACGCTTTACGAAGGCGGTGATAGATTTTGGTCCTAGCAGACCAACGACCAACGGATTGCTGGTACCTGCCGTGAATTAGTGAACAACAAGCCTCCACGTCCCCGGGTACGTTGCTTGTGAATGCTTATTTCCTCATCTCAGGCCCCGGGTGATCGTCCGACTAAGCTGCCTTCGGATTAAAGTCCGAAATGCGGCGGTGGTGATGGGCATGAGGCTGCGCTGGTGGCCTTTTTCACCTCGGACTCTCTCATCTGAAGGGCCAATCGCCTTCGTTCGCTTGCGCGGCCCCCCTTCAGAAGCCCCATTCCAATTCTTTGCCTAATACTGTTCCTTTCCATATTTGGTTGACCAGCAGGTCCTAAGGAGCAGAGGCAGTGTCGTGTGGTGATTCTTTTGAGCGAGGCGTAGTGGCCGTGGCTTGTGGCAGAGGTCCGTACCTGCTCTTTGTACGGACGGCCGGAAGTGGGGCTTGCGGGAGAAGACTCGGTCGGTCGTGGAAGATGACGAGGATGAAGGGAGGGACGTGTAGGGGAGTGGTTTGTCGAAGGAACGGGGGCGTGAGAGCAGAAAGTGTTTCCTAGGCTGGCAGCGAAACGTCGCATATCCGTACAGTTAGGCACGGTGCCGACAGGGACAAGTGGATATAATTCAAAAGTATTAAGGGGGGGCGTTGATTGGATTATTCGCAGAGGTCGGGCCACGGGATGACAGGTGCACGCTTGAACGCTCTCATATTGCACCGAGAAAAAGCAGACAACTCGAAGTACCATCACCTCCAGGTTTTGGTGAGGTTTGGTGCGAATTCCGGACTCGAGTGTACGGAGCGCGCGTCGCGTAGGGCGAACCGAGCATGATGGCTCATGATTTTGGCTTCGGGACGAAGACCGTTTGGGACATCTGTAAGGACTTAGTAAGGCTGGCTAAGACCTCTTCGTCCCTTCTCATCCGCCAGAGTTATTCGCCCCTCTGCGCACGACCTCGCGACGTACTTTTCAACGCCGTCTGGCCGAAAGGACGACGTTGAATTTTAGTAGCGGGGCTGCTTTGAGGAAACCATATTCGCCCCCCGTGATGTCCCATTGTTATGATGACGGATGATTTGACGGTGAATGTTCGTGTAAATAAAGTCCATCGGGGACCACTTTTGGCCTCCGAGGATGCGGTCATCCCTCCTCAAAGTCAAAATCATGCATGTAGCCTGAAGTAACGAGGCATCATCACATCGGATGGCCTCGGTTGGGGTTCAATTTCTGTTAGTGGTTTCCTTGCCTCGGCCACGTAGAACCAAGCTCAGGCACCCTTAATATCCTATTCGCTGCTTCGTCTTCTGTCACAGCGCTATGAGAACGGAACAGACGAGGTGCTGGTTTGCTGGCATGGGACTTCTGGGCGACCGTTGCTGAAGTTTAGCCAGAACTTATTTGCCATATTGTCTGGTCCCAATGAGTGACAGCTGCAACCGTTCCGCGCGTTACGTTACGCCGGTCAGCTTTTCTCCTCTTCCTTATATTGTCACGAATTTGACGGACAGGATGTACCTGGACGAAGTGCTGGTATGCGAACGTATGCGCTATACACGTGCCGGCTCTGTTGAAGAGGTTCGCATTCTTCATTGCAGCCTGTTTCATGAAGCTTGTGTAGCTTTGCACCACACAGTTTACTAGGGACCCTGCTCGTGGGTTGAGGCTGGCTCTAAGAATTGACGTGCAGTTGATGGGCCGTCTTGTTCCTGGCATTCGTCCTGGTTCGAGCTAGTATGCTTAGATGTGGCTTTCGCTTGGGCAACCTGAGCGTGAACCGGTCCATCTTGGTGGCGCCCAGGCGGCCAGCCCTCCCACTTCCAAGGCTTGTTCTGTCGAATCTCTCCTCGGTTGCGCGGATGCTCGGCTGAGCTGCGGCCTTGAGGGTCAAGGTTTCATGACCAATGGTCAAGGGCCCACCGTCTTGTTGTAAATGGAATGGCTGGTCGTGTGAAGGTATCGTGAATAAGCATGACTGGGATGCCGTGATTGGTTTCGTGCGTGAATTTGTGTAGAGGCGACGAAGATCGGTGTACCAGGGTTGTATCCGTAGAGAGACATGACCTCGAAGGTACATCGCTCGATCCTGCGTGATCACGCACGATACTGTCTTCCTTGAGTGAAAGGCAGACTTGTGCGGCGACACGCATGCAGTATGACCCGTGATGCACCCAAGCACCGACATGGAGCAGGGCAGCCGGGGAGGCGAAGGCAAATGGGGCCCGGGGAACTTAGGTAGACGACGAGATGAGATTTGCAGAAAAGCTCCGACGTACATAAGTGATCTGTCTGATGAAATCAGCACTGTTGCCTCGAAAGAGGGGGGTGTGGCCAAATGTAACATCAAAGGACGGGACGGATTGGCGGTGTCGACGGATAGATAGTTCTGAGGGTGCAGGATATGCGTCCCGCTCCTCGATTATAATACCGTTAATTTCTACATACGTAGCTTGATATGTAGCTTGCAAGGGCCGCCAGGTCGAGTGAGCCAAGTTGAAGTTGTAACGGTTGTGGATGCGAGGTCGAAGAGAGTTTGCAATTTTGGCCGTTAGCCTTCCGAGATGATGGACGGTAGTGACAGGTGAGCAAGCATAGGGCTTGTTCCGAGCTAGAGAAGGTCGCAAAGGGAGCCGGGAGATCTCGCGGAAACGCAGTCGCCGTTGCTTTTGCTAGAGGGCAAGCCATGAATCTGGGTGAATTGTGGTGACCAGATGCGAGGCACAGTATCTTGTTATGTGGCTAATACCGCTGGCCTATTCTCAGCCTGAGACCTTATCAGGGCGGAATAAGTTCGATGGTAGGCCACGAGCCTCTGGAAATATGTGTTCTTGTTCCCTTGGCTGGCAATCTTGATACTGATTGCTGCAGTTGAGCATTTGATGTGCTTCAGGGATGTCAGTAATATGGCGCAGTCGGCGCAAGAGAAAAGGCCGCATCAGCAACTCGTAATCGCCAGGGTGAAAGGAAAGAATCGTCAACGGCGTCAGGGGCAAGGGAAGGGATGAGAGGATTAACAAGCTGGCGTTAAGACGGTCTCAAGCACGGATGGTGGGTGTGAAACCTAAGGGCCTCTAGGGTGCATCCCAGTGGTGTTTGCGTCCTCCAGGCTCGGTGAGGTTGAAAATTGTGTCGATCCTGAGCATTCCTTGGGGGTGGAATGGCATGATTGGGCTTCAGCTTTCATCTGAAGTTGGGCTTCTTCTCGAAGGTGTTTAAAAGTCGAATTAAGAATAGCGTGGCGTGTCGATGGCGGTTCCCACGCTTTTTGATTGACAGCTGATGGATGGTCTGGCTGGCGCAGTGCCAAAGTGTCAAACACGTTGATTCGCATGGTTGGTTGGCTAAGGACGTTGTTCATGCGATAGTAAAAAAGGGTTAGAATGGGTCGATATGAACGAAGATAAGGTAGGCGGGAGGATTGGAGTGAGAAAAGGAAGCGACGTGTATCCAGGATCGTTATGGACCACAGTGAGATGCTAAGGTGAAGCACCCAGGTAAGGCAGGAAGATCATCGCGATGGCCCCATCCCCCGGTGGGATTTTCGGTTTGGGCAAGGGCAGTGGGGGGCTTGTTTACCCATCTCAGTGCAACTCTGCGGTGGATGGAACATTGTGAAGCTAGCAATGGGCCAGGCTTGCGATGGGCGACCAAGACACGAGAGCTGGAATGTACCTCAGGACCTTAAGGGAAGAAGCATGGAAGCCACGGTCTTTCTGTCCCGGGGTGTTGGATTCGTCCATGTCATACAGGAACGAAAACTCTCTGTTGTCTTCAATGAGGCGTGGTGTTTTGAAAGCTGGAATGGAAGCTGACTTTGGACGCCCGTCAGACTTCAGCCAAGCGCGTTACCGCTCTAGGGCTCTCGTACCGCACATGTTCTCGACTTTCTGTATCCGTACAGACACGCTGGATTGACAACAGGTTGAACAGGTTAGCCCCTGCTTGCTGAAGCTTTGTAATAAGCCCGCCAACCTTTGGTGCGCTAGGTACTCCAACTCAACCGAGGTACAAAATTGAGACATGGAAATGAAGATGGGAGGTAATGTCGAGATAACTAACGGGCAATATCTCAACAGGAGGTGAACTGATATAAGGCGGGATATCCGCTGGAAGTAAGTGGCCAACACCGAGCCAAGGAGACTAGCAAAGAGGCTGAGAAAGAACGGACCTCGCGGCTTCAATTGTCTTCAATTCAGCAAGCCTCGATTGAAGGCTCAGACAGAGACACGGACAAGACATTCTTCTGTCATTTCCTTTCTCCTACGAAATGGCAGCTGCTGGCGTGCCGGTCTAGGCTTAGGGCTCCTGAGGTTGAACTTTGAAGACACGCGAGGTACGTACCTCGAACGAAACATTTGGTGGCTGGTCAGTGGAGTCCAGGCCGGGTCCTGCCAAGTTTGACCCCTCATGTCGTCGTTACATAATCACTCGTAATGTTCAAGGCGTACGGATACCGCAGTAAACTCTATCACCAGAAGCTGGACCTTGACTTGGAATCCGCTTCCTCCACACTCAGCACTGCACTTCGCCGCTGTTGTGCATCTGCAGCATCCTCCACATGCCGCTCGTCCTATCATCGCTCAGACATATCGCGATCTACCACTCCCCTCCTCTACTTTTTCTCCCACTCGTCGACTCGTCAACCCCGAATTTCGACCGTTCGAGATGAAGCGCCACACTCCTCACGGCTTTGGCATCGGCACCCCTCGCTTCCGGGTCATCATCGCTGTCATTCTTCACTGCGTCTACATAGTAAGGTAGACAACACTACTGAATATCCCAGGCCATCTCACCGAGAGCCTACGGACGCCCTACCTGATCCTTGATCTGGCCGGATGACGTCCTCTGCACCAACTTTAGCCTCTAAATCCTGTAGCAGATCGTCTTGCGTTCCCACTTGGAGCCCAGCAATTCTACCCAACCTTGCGCATCGTTGTCCAGGGTCGTCAACGAAATGAAAACCCAAGCAATCAAGGCACCGCAACACACGGATACGCTTCCAAGTCGCAAGATGCCATTTCACTTAGTTCCAAAATCCAACTTCGGTCAAACAAAGCGCCCAGCCTACACATACGCCCCGTCTCATTTTCCGCCGCTGAAACCCGAGCTAGCGGCAACTTCGACAAACCTCGTCCTGCTTTACCCAAAGCTTGCCCGTCTTCGAAGTCAACCTATACATTACCTGCTCTACAATGGTCGCAGTCGAGATGTCATCCCGTACAGATCCGTCGTAGACGTGCTCAAAAATCCACTCTAACGAACACGACTGTCTGCAGCAAATAATAGCACCGGAACTGAAGAGAATGCTGCGTAAAGTTTGGGCCAGCGCGGGCAAACACGGATGTGCTCAAACCGATACAAGCCTGCAGCTCTTGCTTCTGGTCGCAACCTGGGATCCCTTGGCCGCTGCCGCCCCGTTCTCACCGTCCTTGGTGGAAGTTGCCGCCGCCAGTGGTGTGGCAGGTCTAATGGCACCTTGCTGAAAGATGTCGCCATGCGCTCGCTGACAGAGTGAAAAAGACTTCGACTGTCTGATGGCCAACCATAACTAGTGAAAAGGCCCAGGGTATGGATTCAGCTCTGGCCAACCAGCTCTCTGGATGCCATCTTGCCAGCGCCGTTCCCGTGCAGGCACATGGCCGGTCGGTCACCTGGGTGCGGCCCAGATGTAGTCGAATTCGACGTGATGGACTGTGATAGCATAGCCATTGCCTTCCACTACGTCGCGCAAAATGAATATTTGCTACATTGGATACCATAACCGATACTCGTATAATAAGAAATGCAGCATTTCTCGTCGGCTTTTTAACAACAACGGCAAGAAAAAGGTGGCAACCTCTCCGAGGACCTTGATACAATGAATCTTACTTCGATTCTGTTCGTCGAGCATCATCTCTTCGACGCCATCTGCATCTCTTACACGAAACCGCGTTGTACCAGAGTTGGTGGGACGGCTAAGCTCTTATTAAGGCGCTACCCATACTTGACGGTCACAGCTGAGGCTCCAGGGGAATATCAACGGCTCGTGGATGTGTATCGCATCGCGTCTGCATAGCATCTCATTTTGGCACGACGCATATATCCACTCGCACCGGGAGAGTCTCGGAAGTTGCCTCGCTCAGGACCCACCAGCCTTCCGGCCATCCCCCGATCCATCCCTGATTTGGCACGTCCTCCAGGGCCATTTCGACTCCACGCCTCCACTTCCTACGGCCCCGGCCCCCCACCCTCTTTGGTGAATCCACAACTGTTCGCACTGCCATCGCGTCGTGGGTCTTGGACCGGGACGCCTGGAGAACATCTCATCTGCATCCTCAGCTGCATCGGCTTCCAGGTTCAAGGGCTTTACTTCTAGAAGCAAGAAGTTCAGAAGTGAAAAGCAGACATGGGGGAGCAGGCAACAAGGACGTCGCGCACAGGACTCCCTGAGAAACGATCAGGGGCAAAAAAAACCTTTTACCAAGGGCAGCAAATGTCCTGAGGAGAGTGCGTTGAAGCATGATGTATCAGCATACCAGCACTAGCTGTGTTCGTCTCGGATCTTCATCGACCACACCAATGTACGCGGCTACAAAGTTGAAGATACATTCACGAGCTACGGACCCTGGATGTCGGGCATCTGCAAGTCACATTCACATCGTTCTCAGAGTTCTCGTCTGTACTAAGTAATGTGTTCTATTCCTGGGATCTTGGGGTTGTACTAGTCGCTAGGATATTCATTTCTTTTTCGTAGTATGCTGCTGCGCGCAACTCACTTTATCTCTCTACCTCCTACCCACAAGTCATTGTTTTAATCGTCTTCAATGCCCCTTTTCTGGCTTACTACGTAGATGCCTTTCTATTCTTATAAAGCCCCGCGCCCCTCTTCTTCTGCTTCTGCGCTTTCAGTAAAAGCTTGGCAGATCTTCGATGCATCGACTGCAAGTCTTCCTGGACGTCACAATTCTAGACCAGTATTGTCGCTACCGCTAGCTCCCTCTTCAACTCGTCCAAAACCAGCAAAGAGTCTCGTCCTGAAAAGGAAGAGGGTCTCACGCCGTCGAAGCTACGCAGCTACAGCCCAGAACTAGCTCGGGCTCGCCTACATTGGATCCACGTCGTTCCTCCCCTTCTCCTGGCTGCACTGGGCAAGAGAGCCGCTGAGGACCGAGCCATTGAGCCGTCCAGCCAGCCAGCCATCAAGCCGCCGCCGCTACCTTCCATGACAGGCACGTCAACCAGGAGAGCGGCATCATACCCACTTACCCCACGGTGAGAACCTGTCAGCTGTCGGTTCGTGGCCGTCTGCAGCTCAGCGAGAGATATAGGGTTCCCCAGTTTCCGACTCCATTTGGCCCCTCGGTGGAAGCTCACGGGGACGACGAGTTCCCGTCAGACTTGGAGAAGAAGCTCCACTAAGACAAGGTCTGGCACAGCCAGAGACAGTGACAGAAAGTTCACGACGCCAGCTTCAGCTTCAACGCCAACGCCAGCGCCAGCCTCACTGCTGCGTGTCTGTGTGGTGTGTGCTGTACCTGAGTATCTACTCAAGTTGTCAAGTACCTCTGCTGCCAGTGGAGAGATTCAAAGGCACCAGGATTGTCTGTGACGAAGAAGAGAAGGTACCCGCAAGTGCAGACGACCCTAAAACGCCCCAATTCTCTTCTCCCCGGCGGCGGCGTTCCAGCACAGCGCAGCAGCTGCACCTGCCTGCACCTGGGCATCGACCAGCAGCATCCGGTCTGCAGCAACCCCACAATTAGACCGCCGAAAACGCCTTTGGGCCTGTAGCAAGGTCCACTTCTAGAAATCCCGTCAGCCAGTCATCGTCGTCGATCTGACATCCACGCAATCAGAAGCGGCCTATTACCACACGCCTCACCCACGGTGCCCTTTCCTCACCCCCCTCCCCCTCCCCGGCCGGCTGTCCCTCCCCAACCACAACCCCAGTTTTTACTCCAAACCGGCGACGTTCCCCATCTCCTCTCAAATCGCAAAATCTGGGTGTGGTTTGGTTCCATTTGGTTTGGTTTTCGCCCTGGGTCTTTCTGGTCGCGCTGCTGCTACTGCTGCGCTCCTCTTTCTTACTCTCTTTTTTCGCTGTTCAATGACCGCCGAGTCAGAATTTCTTCTCTCCGACAATCTCGACGCCTACGCCTCCGCCTCTCCGTTCCCTTCCCCGCCCCCAGACCCAGACCCAGACGCGCGAAAAGGACCTGAGCTTTGTTCCCACCCATTCACACAATTTCAATTCTTCTCTCAGTTTCAACTTCAACCTCGACAACTCAATTTTCGGAACAACAACACGGCTTCCCGCAGACACGCGACTGGAACACTCCGGACCAACACGACTCTTCCCGCCGTGTCATGCTCTTTGCCCTCTTGCGACCGCTGTGACCCCCACAACTCGCACTTATACCACGGTCAGAAGGCATAAACAGGGACAGGGACGAACGCCGTCCTCTGCGCCGGCGTGTGCGGGGACCCAGCTCGCTCGGGACCGTCTTCTTCCACCGTCGCCCCTTCGTTGATCTTCCCTTGTTCCCCCAGATGACAAAGGACAATGTCATCTAGTCTGCAGCAGCTCCAAACTCAACAACTCAGAGCTGTCAGTCTCGACTACTCGCAGCACGGTCTGGACTCGCCTGGCGCTCAATCACATATAACAACTTCCTCTACCTCTCATCAGCCCTTTTCTTCAGGAACCCCAAATGACGGAATGCGGTCCAACAGCGCCTCCCAAAGTATGGTCGACGCCGCTCACTTTGCCGAGGACTTTTCCTTCCCGCCTCACCCTCACGACCTCAACGACCAAAATGCCATGATGTTCCTCGGCGAACCGGACCACGCCGCCGACATGTTTCCGACGTCTCACCGGCCCTCCGTGTCCTCCGTCGCCGCTCGCCAAAATTCAATCACCGTCATGCCCGTGTCCTACGGCCGAGCCATGGACCAGCGGCGGCACAGCATCATAACCTCGGAAGACGGCAGCCAAGACAACGATCCCGCCGAACCCAATCCGCTCGAGGATGCCGGCGCCGATGAATTCGGTCTACCAACGCAGACTGCCGGCAACGGTTCTGACCTGTCAAAGTCGAAGGACGACAAGACTGACCAGACGCCAGCGTGGAGTGAGCTGAAGACCAAGGCAGGCAAGGAGCGGAAACGACTCCCATTGGCGTGCATCGCCTGTCGACGCAAAAAGATTCGGTGTTCAGGCGAGAAGCCTGCCTGCAAGCACTGCCTCCGGTCACGAATCCCATGCGTGTACAAAGTAACGACAAGGAAGGCCGCACCGCGCACCGACTACATGGCCATGTTGGACAAACGACTCAAGCGCATGGAGGAGCGCATCATCAAAATTGTACCGAAGAACGAACAGGACTCGAACGCGGCGTCACTTACACGGGCCGTCGTCAAACCGGCAATCCCAGGTTCAGTCCCAGCTGGCAAAGCCAACGCCAAGAAGAGAGGTGCCGAAGAAGCCTTTGGCCAGGATCTCGACCATTGGGCGAAGGCCCCTGCTAAGACGAGGCTTGAAGCCCCCAATAAGCCGAATACGTTGCAAGCCCAGGAGGCGGAGGAGAATAAACTATTCCTTGAGGGCCTCGACGCACTTCCGCCCAAGGAGCTTCAGGAGCATTTGGCTGAGGTCTTTTTCGAGAACATCTACGGTCAAGCGTATCACTTGCTCCACAAGCCGAGCTACATGAGAAAGCTTAGGTACGTCGCACGAATGAATTTGTCGGCTTGTGCTAAATAGTTCTGCAGAGCCGGTACGCTGCCGCCAGTCCTTGTCCTGTCCGTTTGTGCCATTGCAGCTCGCTTCTCCAGTCACCCGAAACTCAACAGCTCTTCACCGAACTTTCTGCGCGGAGAAGAATGGGCCTCGCACGCCAGAGACATATGCACCAGACGCTATGAGTGGCCCAACATCACTATTCTGACCTGTCTCTTGATCCTTGGTCTGCACGAATTCGGCACCTGCCATGGCGGCAGGAGCTGGGCTCTCGGCGGGCAAGCGATCCGCATGGCGTTTGCTTTGCAACTCCACAAGGACCTGGATCATGACCCCCTGAACCGAAATGGGTCGTCACAATTAAGCTTTATCGACCGGGAGATACGAAGGAGAACAATGTGGGCCTGTTTCCTCATGGACCGTTTCAACTCATCAGGAACAGAACGACCGACGTTCGTGAGGGAGGAAACTATCGAGATTCCACTACCTATCAAGGAGAAGTACTTCCAGCTCGACATGCCCGCTCCGACCGAAACCTTGAGGGGAAAAGTTCCTCACCCGGTATCCGCAGAGGACGGCCAGCTCGCAGATCCGAAAGAGAACATGGGGGTTGCTGCTCACATGATCAAGACGATCGCCATCTGGGGCAAGATTATCACGTATCTGAATCAGGGAGGAAAGGAGCTTGACCCTCATCCCATCTGGAGTCCGGAGTCCCAGTATGCGACTTTGATTCGGGATGCGGAAGATCAGCTGAACAACATCCCTGACTTCCTCAAGTATTCTCCGGAGAACCTTCAGTTGCACGATACCGAGAAGATGGCGAACCAGTACCTATTCCTTCATATTGCTATGCAGCAGAACATCTTATTCCTGAACAGAGTAGCAGTTGCGACGCCCAACAGCCCGGTGGCTCAGGACGTACCTCGGGAGTTCGTGGCCAAGGCCGGGGATAAAACGTTCGCGGCTGCAAATCGCATCTCCGAGGTCCTCAAAGATGCCGAGTCCTACATGGTAACAGCTCCGTTTGTTGGTTACTGTGCGTTCTCGTCGGGCACCATCCACATCTTGGGCATATTCTCCGGCAATCCTGCCGTAGAAGCGGCGTCTAAGAGAAATCTGGCAACCAATGTCAAGTTTCTGTCCAAGATGAAGAGGTACTGGGGCATGTTCCATTACATGTCCGAAAACCTCCGGGAGCAATATCGAACCTGCGCGGATGCTGCTAGGGGAGGATCCCAATCGAAGGATGCATCGACGGCATCGCCAATCTTTCAATATGGTGACTGGTTCGACCGATATCCCCATGGCGTGTCACAGTCCGACTTTTCTGACCCAGCAACAACTAAGAAGAAGGAGAAGGGCGATGACGCAGTATTGGAGCAGAAGCCGGAGCTGCACACCGTTGAGGAGTTTTTCACCACTCTGTCTCCCCCTCGAAGCACAGAAGGCAACACGTCGAGGCCAAACGCGGCGAAGCGGAAGTCGTTCGCAGGCAAGAAAATAGGCACATCGGGTCTGCGATCCGACGGAAGCCAGCTCGAACCACTGTCGACGGAAAATATCGCCGCGTCAGCTCAAGAGCAACTGAGTGCTCGCATGCAACATCAACGAAACATGTCCGGCACACTCGGCGGCCAGACCAGTGGCCCTGCCAGCTTCAACCCCCTCTCTGTACCTCACTCTCAAGGCTCGAACTACCACGCCCTTTCCCCCATTAGTCCGATTGCCGTCAGCCAATTCGGCCACCATCACCAAACACCAACCGCTTTCTACCCGCCCGAATTGCTCAGCATGTCGTTGAACCAGCAGAACGGCATCCTCCAACCCCTCGACCGGCAACTCGTCTTCGGCGGCTATTCGATGGAACCAGGCAACATGGGCCATTTTGATGGCATCGACTGGGACGGCATGCCTTCGAGCGCTCACAGCGCTTCCGGATCTCATCGCGAGGGCTCTCGGTCGCGTCCTCAGCGCGGAGGTCATGCCAACGGTATGGGCGGACATGGCGCTGGCCACGCAGACGGCATGGGCTTTGTCGGGCAGGAGGCGTCATCTGCGTGGTTCATGCCGTTCAACATGGAGCCGCCTGAGATCGGGCAAGACATGGGTATGAATCTAGACGGGTTCGGCAACATGTTCAGCAACGGCCTGCATCATGGCGCGAGATGACGAACGAGCTCATCAGAAGAAACTATCGTCATATTTATTACCGTGACACAACGGTTCCGGCAGCAAAGGATTTTGCGCACCGGGTGTGCCTTTGGGCCCTGTATTAAATGTATATGCCTGGATTTATTTCTTTCGATCTTGCTAATGACTATATGATGGGCCGGAAATCATTGGGAAGGGGGGCAAAATATCTACTGGGTAGCGTAGCGATTCCGATATAGTTATGAGATACCATCATCACCAGCACCATGGACACAACGCGAACACACGTATACTGTTGACAGTTACATTCGTGCCCGCCCAGCTTGAGAAAACCTGTGCATGGTATCGTTGTGTCTAAAGACTATTTTTCTAATCCCGGTGGCCCAAATATTTACGCGTACACAAAATAAATAAAAGTATCAAATATTGTTCGCCGTCGTCCACGTACTACCAACAGCGGCTCACTCCTCCGCTACCACGCCCTCCTTCTTCTTCCCCCTGGACCTCTTGCGCTTCTTGCTGAGACTCGCGCCGCCGTCCTCGACGTTCTCCTCGGCGCCCTGTTCCTTCGCCGGGGCCTCGGCCTTCTTGCTCTTCTTCTTCTTCTCCTTGAACGTGGCGTCCTCGAACCCGAACGTCGGCCCCGACCGCTCGTACTCGGGGCCGAAGTTCTCGCGGCGCCATTTCCTGATGCGGTCCTTCTTGCTGAGGCGCTTCTTGTCCTTGCGCTTCTTCTCCTCGTCGCGGAAGGGGGCGAGCTTCTTCAGGCCGACGTAGCTGTTCAGCGCGGCGTCCGAGGGCGCGAGTAGGATGTCGCGCGCCGTCATGCCGAAGGAGGTCGGGGACGTCTCGCGGTAGCGGAAGCCGAACATCTCGGGCGTCTTGGAGGACGAGGACGAGGCCTCGGGGACGTCGAGGTCCATCTTGGCGTCGACGAGGGCCTCGAGCTTGGCGCGCTCCGCCTTGGCCGCCTTCTTGGAGGCCAGGCGCTCCTTCTTGATGTCCTTTGAGGTCTTGCGCTTCTTGGACGGGCGGCCGTCCTCGTCTTCCTCGTCGTCGTCGTCGTCTTCTTGCTCTGCGCCTTCTGCTGCGCCCTCGTCGTCTGAGAGGGTGATGTTCGGCTGCTCCTCGTCCTTGAAGTCGGGGATGATGTCCTTGATGTCGATGTCGTCATCCCACGTAGGCTTCTTCGGCCTCTTGCGCTTCTTCTTCTTGTCTTCCCCTTCGTCACCGTCCTCGTCGTCGGAACCGGAACCGGCCTCGACCTCGGCGTAGTACTCCTCACCGAAGCGACGCTTCATCTCGTCCTCCCACTTGTCGTCTTCCCACGCGTCGTTGAGGAACCGCAGCCACTCGTCCTCGGCAAGCTCCTTGCCGCTCAGGCCGGCGGCCTGCTTGATCTTCTTGAGCTTCTCCTCTGCCTCCTCGAGCTTGAGCTTGCGCAGACGGGCCCTGTCCTCCTTGCGCTGCCGCTTCTCTTCCTCCTTGCGCTCCTTCTCGGCCTCGCGGGCCTTCTTGCGCGAGCTGGCGGCCTCCTTACGCACGGTGCGCGCGTTGACGATCTCGCGCGAGTACGTCTTGAGGGCCTGGTTGGACTTCTCCGGGTCCTCGAAGCGCAGGTTGTACGCCTCCTCGAACTTGTCCGCGAGCTCGCCCTCGCCGTCGTCGCCGTCGTCCGAGTCGAAGGCCTTCCAGTTGTGCTCGCCGCCCTCGGCCCACGCGCGCGCCGCCATGAAGTTGGACAGGAAGAGCTCCGGGTCCTTGTCCGCGTTGGCGATGTCCTCCTCCGTGATGGCCTTCTTGCTGCTCTTCTTGTTGCCCTTGTACACCTTGACCGCGCGCTCGGGGTGGACGCCGTCCTGGCTGAAGTCGGGCTTCTCCTGGCCGGGCTTCTTCGTCACGAAGTCGCCCTCTTCCTCGTCCGACTCGGCCGCCTTGTTGATCTCGGAGACGATGGACTTCTTGAGGGCGTCCTGCTCCTGCGCGTACGTCTTCGGGGGCGCGTCGTCTTCCGAGTCGGACTCGCCGACGCCGCCGGCCAGGATCTTCTCGCGGTGGTAGTCCTTGAGGTAGATGGGCTTCTCCTTCTTCTTGGAGGGGGTCGGCTCGGAGGCGTTGGTGGTCTCCTTGAAGAAGGTGAAGTCCTTGTCATTGAGACGGGGGTCCTTGTTCTTGATGGCGCTCAGGGTGGCGGAGATTTGGGCGTCGAGGTCTTCGGTGGCTAGGAAACCGTCCTCGTCTTCGGTCTCGTCGGAGGATGAGGAGTCGTCGTCGGAGTTGTCTTCCTTCTTGCCGGTCTTCTTGAACTTTTCCTCCACTGTGTCATGTCAGCATGTGGTACAAAAGAAGTACAATTGGAACGTAACATACACCTGTGCATCTCCTCCCGCTTCTTGTTGTGCTCGAAGCGCTTCGCATACTCCTCGTTGACCTTCAACTGCGGCATCGCGATATCTGCCCCTCCATCCTCATCGTCCGAATCGCTTTCGTCCAGAAGGTTGACCTTCTTCGGCACCGACTCTTTTGTGGGTTGGGGCGCCATGTTGCCGGATTTCCCTGCTGTTCGCACGTGCAGATGCCAATCGAGGAGGGGGTTTTCGATGGAAGGGTCTCTGCGAAAAGCCTTTGGCAGCGCTTCCCGAATCAACGGTCCAAGGTGGTCAAGGAACTTTTTTTTCTGCCGCCCAGCGCGAGCCGGCTGCACTGCTACACTGTACCCTGCTCGGCGCAAGGATGGAATTTTTGGCGGGGCCTCCTGGCAACCTCCACCATTGGAAGGTGCGGAACGGCGGCGGATCAGATTCTCCGCTGCCCCTCTGATAATTGGAGCTGCGGGCAAGAGCATTGGCCAACCTCCGTGGCTGCCTTCTCGGGGGGTCGGGCGCTTCGTCATTGTTGCGCTTCACCCAGTCGTTGTTTCAGTGGACGAGCTGTGGTCCTACGTATCACTCTACCTACCGACCGGTCTTACCAACAAACCACACTGTCAACCCATCGCGAAAGAAAAAGGCAGCAAAACCCCATCGCTGTCCGATCCCATCCCAACCGATCTTCGAAATCGCTCGTATTCGCACCCAGATACCCTTTTTCTTCTAGAACAAGGGACAGTCGTTATCGACTCCTACACCCGACAAAAAGATGGACGGATCCGGCGGTGCCCCGAAGCCGAGCAGCAGCGTCAAGCTGGTCCTGCTCGGTGAAGCTGCAGTTGGAAAGGTACGACCACGCAATCCGACCTATCGATATGAGGCATCACTAACTCGTATCTCGTAGTCATCGTTGGTCTTGCGCTTCGTCAACAACGACTTTCAAGAGAACAAGGAGCCCACCATTGGAGGTACGCAAAAAGTCGCCGCCTCTTGGCAACACACACCGCGATCGAGGGAACCTTTGCAGCTAACCCGTAACCCCTTGCTCTCTAGCCGCCTTCCTGACACAAAAGTGCAACCTGCCCACCCGGACGATCAAGTTCGAGATCTGGGATACCGCCGGCCAAGAGCGCTTCGCCTCGCTGGCGCCCATGTACTACCGCAACGCCCAAGCCGCCCTCGTCGTCTACGACCTCACGAAGCCCACGTCCCTCATCAAGGCCAAGCACTGGGTCGCCGAGCTCCAGAGGCAAGCTTCCCCCGGCATCGTTATCGCCCTCGTCGGCAATAAGCTCGATCTCACGAACGGCGCGGGAGAGGCCGGATCGGCCGGTGAGGGTGGTGATGAGGCCGACGGCGACGAGGAGTCCGGCTCCGGCGGCGACGCCCGCAAGGTGTCCACGGACGAGGCCAAGACGTACGCCGAGGAGGAGAGCCTGCTCTTCTTCGAGACTAGTGCCAAGACGGGACACAACGTCACGGAAGTCTTCACCGCGATCGCCAACGCTATTCCCGAGACGTCGCTGAAGAGCGCAAGGGGCGCCGGTGCGTCGCATGCCGTGACCCGGGGCGGGGAGGAACAGCGGGTCAACCTCACGGGCCCGAGAGACGCTGCGGCGAAGGAGGGATGCGCTTGCTGATTATGACGACGACGAACGAGAGTGTGTTTGACAAGCCCGGGACGAACTTGGCGAAGAGGGGATTTTTATTACTTTTTTATTTTGGGAGTCTCTAAGTTCTTGTCGTGCGCTGCATTTCTGCTGCTACAAGGGTTCATTGTTTATTATGGGAAGCGTCCATCCGGCAGCGTTATGGGGGTTCTCGGGTGGGAGGAAGGAAAGGTAATGGTTCACACGTTCACCAGAGGTATCAGTGTGCTGTTTCTCCGCTCTCACACCGGGCCCCCTTCCATGCTTGCCCGTCCGTTCGTGTAACATGGTGGTTTTGTATTTCCGCAAGGACGCTGAAGACAGACATTGATATGGATTTGGCAGGGTCAGTTTGGAACTGATAGTCGTAAGTGCATTATGTAGACGGGAATCTCATACACTCAAAGACACTTGAAGGGCTTTTAGCTCTGGCTGCAACTCGTGTGATGCTGTTGCGGTTCACAACCTGGGCTTATTCATTGCTAATGGCGAGTAAGTCAACGCTGACTGGTGACCGTTGCCGGTGTCGGTGTCAGTGTCAGTGCAACACGGCCGTCGGTGACCGACTCGAACAAGTATTCTATTTACCTTGTCTTTAAGTGAATAGGTGCCAGCTCTCAGGTACACTGAGACCATGTTTATTCATATGAATCATTCCCCAAGCAGCATGATACGCCTTAACAAATTTCGCAAGATAAAGTCGGGATTAATAAATTCAGCCTATGACTGAACCCACGTACTTCTGGGAGGTGCTGTCCCTGTGGAAACCGGCGTTCTCTACCTGTAAAAATTGGCCCGGTTTCGAGGTAGGCACTGTAAAACAGGCAGGTTGAGATGGTGAATGAAGATGCCTGATTGGGTGGTCACCGCCCACGCGTCCCACTCTTTTTCTGTCTTCCCGCGCCTTCGTCCACCTCAAACTCCTCGTCACCACAGAATCTTTTATTACAGCCGATTTTCTGCGCAAACAACCGCCCCCAGCAACACGTCTGCCGACATGACTGTGTCCTACGCGACACGCTGAGAAGAAGCCCTCTTGTTTTCCTTTTCGATTTAATATTTCGGGCCAGCGTCGACCGGACGGTAGCCAGAATTTTCTGCTGTACTTTTGAACCCCTCCACTTACGCCCATGTATCTCTCGTCTTGATTTTCTTCCTCCTCGATCGACGGCGACATGGCTTCGTCAATCACCCCAGCTCAGGCCGAGCTTATCAGGCAAGTCGAGGTTTTCGCTAGCGTGCGGATGCCTGTGCTAACTGAGGTCTGATACCAGCTCTCTCGCGCCTGACGATATACCCATCAAGCTGCGATGCGCCATCTGTAGCAAACTGGCTGTCAACGCTTTCCGATTGCCGTGCTGCGAGCAGGCCATTTGCGAGACATGTCAGTATCATGCCCTTTCTCATCGCGGCTGCGACCTAGTTGCTGACGTTTGAACCAGGCCAGTCTAATCTGCCTTCGTCTTGCCCGGTCTGCGAGCACTCTCCTCTTTCCGCCGACGACTGCACGCCGCACAAAAGCTTGCGAACGACGATCAAGGTCTTCCTTCGAACTCAAGAGAAGAAGCGCGAGGAGGCGCGAGCCAGGGAAGAGGCCTCTGCGCCACCAACACCCGTCGATGCGAAGCCGATATCGCAGCCGATCGCTCCCTCCGAACCACCTACTGCTACCGAGACGCCCTCCCAGCCCCCCGCGGCTCCGAACGCAGACGAGAAGGCGCCTGTGGAGGCCACCGCAGCTTCTAACGTCGAGGCTTCTGCGGAAGCGAACGACAATGGCGAAGCTGACGCAGCTGCTGCTCAGAACGATGAGGTCAGTGTTTCCCCCAATCTTTTCGCTAAACGAGCTCCGCTGACATGTTGGCCAGGATGCGCAAACCCGTGACCAGGAACCTGTCTCTAAGGGAGATGACGATGATAACGAGACCGTCATCATTACAGGAGACGAAGACGCGGCGACTGCTCCCCGACGAGACGTGCAGCAAGATGGTGATAATGCGGAGAACAACGACGCCCAAGGCGACGGCGACGATGCGACCACGAACCCGAACATGAGCTTCAACTCCATGAACGGAGGAAGCTTCCCGAACATGAGCTTCAACGGATCTGGCGATTTCAACCAGATGCAAATGATGATGGCCATGCAAAACGGCATGGGGAACTCATTTGGCAACTTTCCAATGATGGGTACGTCTCCTCCTTCGTTCAGGTTACCTACAGCCACTAACAGCTTTCCAGGTATGCCAGGAATGGGTGTGGACCCTATGGCGATGCAGAACATGTACATGAACGGCGGCTATGGTGCTCAAGGCATGGGCATGGGAGGCTTCGGCGGTGGTTTCGGCTCAGGCTCCAATAACTGGAACGGGCAACAGTCATGGAATTTCGGCCAAGATAATTTCAATTCTGCTAATGCTGCTGGCATGGGATCTGGTGACTTTGGCAACTATAACTCAGGATTCCAGTCAGGGTACAATCAAGGTAATTACGGTCACCAATTCAATGATTACCGCCGCAACAACTACGGCTACCGTGGACGTGGAAGGGGACGCGGCTCTTACGGCGGAGGCTATGGTCGAGGCGGATATCAACAGTATGGCGGCTACGGTGACCATGGCCAAATGCACCAACAACAGCAGTACGGCTCCGGAGTGCCCGGCCAAGGCACCGGTGAGGCGAATCAAGCTGGCGGCGATGTGGACGAGTTCGGCCGCCAGCGCAACAAGGATCAGGACGAGAAGTCGAATGTTGGGGGCGACAGAGACGCAGAGGGTGAAGACGGCGCCAAACCCGTGAACGAGGGCGGGAACGAGCCGGGTTCACATGATGCATCAGAGCAGGAGCACGCAGAAAATGCAAAACTCGTGGCACAAGATGGTGAATACTCCGCTTATAACGGAAACGGAATGGCCGGAGGTTATGGGCCTTCAGGATTCTCAAATCAGAACCAGGGTTTCGGATCTGCACCTCCTGATGTTCCTTTGAATGCTCCGACTGGCCCCAAGGCTATGCGTCAAGGCCTCCCGAATACGAGCCTGCATACTCTGCGAGCCAGAGGATTCATGGTCCAGGACAGTCAGGCCCAGCAGTCACCAGTAGACGGCCCCGACACGCAGAGTCCCGTTGTGGAGCAGCCACTCCGATCTAGGAGTAACTCTTCGACGCGCACCAAGGATAAGGACAGGAGCCGCCGACGGGAAGCTAGCAGAGATCGTGAGAGGGAACCTGACAGCCGATCAGAGAGAGATTACAGCGTCAGGGATCGAGACCACTCACGCTCACGCTCACGTACCAGGGAACCTAGCAGAGAGCGTAAAAGCGAGCGTGGGGATCGCGGCGACCGCAGCGACCGCGGTGATCGTCACCGACGCAGACGCAGACGTTCGGAGACTCGATCAGTCGCCGGAGACCGTGACCGTGGTGATCGCGGTGACCGCGAAGACCGGGACGATGATCACCGTCGCAGGAAGCATAAGAGCAGAAAGCACGGATCATACGGCGACGAAGATGACGCCAAGTCCCGTTCCAGGGACGACGGCTACGAAGAGAGATCGAGGTCGGCCTCCCCGAGTGACTCCAAGAGATCTAGCCACCGAAGTCGCAGGGACCGTGACGACAAACGTCGCGACCGGGAGAAGGACAAGTACCGGGACGAGGACTACGACCACCACCGCAAGTCCAGCCATCGTTCTCATCGGGACAGGGACCGCGATAGAGATCGTGACTACGACCGCGACCGCAAGGATCGGGACCGCGATCGTGAGAAGGACAGGAAGCGCGACAAGCACAGGGATCGCGAACACCGGCACCGCAGCAGCCGCAAACACTCGCCCGAGTCGTCGACGCCCGTGGAGAAGGACTTCAACCCACCCGCCGGTCCTCGGGGCAGCGCATCGGGTCTCGAAATCAGGGGTGCGAGCTCGAAGCCTGGCAAATCATCCGACAGGCAGGACAGGCGGGGCTCTCAAGCCTCGGTCAGCAACATCAAGTCTGCTCCTGCTCCCACCAAAGACATCCACGCCCTTGAGCGTGAGGCCAGGGACCGCGAGCGCTTGCTCAAAGAGACTCAACGCATGGCGGGCTTGGCCGGCCTGGCCGGTATCAAACGCAGTAGGGACGGCGGCGGCGATGACGACGGTAAGCGCAGCCGGAGGAAGGGACGCCGCAGCGAGGCTGTCAACCACGATGAAGAGGAAGAGCGGATGCGGAGGATGGAGGCCGAGCGGGAGAGCGCCCGGTGGGACTAGCAGCCCCAAGGCAGAGCTGAGGAGGGCGGCCGCAAAGCTAAGGAGGGTGGCCTCAAAGAAGAGAACGACGCGATAAGAAGGATCGTCGGACATTTGGGTCGTCATATGATGCGTTCCACCAAGAAGGGCCGAGGGAACAATCGTGCCGATTACCAATGAGAAAGCCCGTGGCTTGGCAGGCAACATTCCTGAAGAGCCTCCTCAACCCTCCTTCTATTTTCCCCTTCGAGCTCGGCTTGGGTCTCCCGTGGGAGCTTCTATTGTACGTGTATGGACGTGATATTACCATTAAAAAGCCCGCTGAGGGGCAAGGAAAAGTGATTAGGGAAGCAGAGCAGTGGTGTAGGGGGTTTACCAGTAGACTTACAAAGCTTCAGTAGCCGGATGGGCTAGTATAGAGTTTAATATGACTCTTTTTATTGATATGAACTTGATAATGTTGGATGTGTTTCCGTGGATCTGTCCAATATTAGCCCGACGACTAAATGCGGAAATAATTGTGCTTCATATTTTCCCGAGCCCTTAGTCGTCTCGTGCGTGCGTGAGTAAACTTCTTGCTATAGTTGTTAATCATCATGAGAGTTGGTGAGCAACTTGAGAATAATTTATACCGTCATCTCGGAATAGCAAGGAATGGATTTCGGAAATTGAGATGGACTACATGCTGTGCTTAGGGGTCAACACAAAATCTGCTTCTCGGAGGTCTCTGGGGTGTCATTTCCAAATTCAAGCCGGGGAAACCATCATGTTGCTTATAGGGCTTTATAAAGCATCGCATAACTGGGCGTTTGTGGTTGGAACAAGCCCAAATCCACAACAAACACAATCGTTATAGGAAGACGACATCGAGAGCATGACAGCTCTGGAACATGATTGGTAAAATAGACCGGTTATTACCAAGTAAGAACTTGCTCGGGAGTTATGTCTGCTTGACGAACGGCCCTGGTCTCAGTCTAGAGAGAATTTCACCATTTTCTATATAATGATGAAGAATATCACCTAGTGCGTCGTCTAATGCTCGTCGGTACATCACACCTCTGCCTCGGAACGGGAGTCATTGAACGCCCCGTGCCATTAAAGCTCCGTCGGTTCGGTACAGCCACACGGCGGTGCTCGTTAGCAGTTATCATGTTTCATGGTCCATGGAAAGTCATGCCGCTTAGGTTTAGCATGTCGGTAGCTTCGCAAACAGCTAGGGCTGACGGATCCCTTGAATCCCGGCATTGCTGGTCAGTCTGTAGTTTAACCTGATGGTCAATACTGCCTTCTCAGATAGCAGGCTCTCCCGGCTGTCCATTGTAAAGATCTGGAACTGACAGTGAAGATTCGCGAGAGCCCTTCATTCGTAAGAGGTTTGCGAGACCCTGGGTTCTCGCGCCATGAACAGAACCAAATCACATGGTTCGTTACTTTGTACATCGTCCGTCCCTGACTGAGGGTTGGTCCACCACGATATAACTCTCTCTGGATCCCACATGGCCAGCCAACAGCACAGCACAAAAGCGTCCATCAAAAGCGCATCCCCCCTTCTCTGGAATAGCGGCACATGCTGACTTGCATCTTGTGGCACGCCACCGTCAAGTCAAGCTTTCTCCCAGAATCTCATTGGTTTGTGTGCAGGTCCCCCCTTGCAGCCTGCCGTCTGCCAATGGATTCTCCGCAGACGGGACTTTTTCTTCAACTCATCACCGCCTGCTCGCTAAAACGCAGCTGAGAGGGCGCCGCTGGTGCCAGTGGTATCCACCGCCATCGCGACGCTGACATCCGATCTAATTTTGGGGGCACTGCTGCACTGCATCTCACGTCTTCAAAGAGGGGGTTGGGGGGGAGGTTTCCTAGGAGAAGAACGGAATGGTTTTGCTTCTGAACCCTGGAAATGAGTTGGTTCGATTTCCTCGTGGTAAAACAACCAATCTAACTGCCGTGGCGTTCCGGGCTGCCGCGATGCCGTGTGTGTCATCTTACTTGGAGCCGTTTCCCTAATCCCTATGACTGGGGCTGACGGTCCGCGTGGGATGAAGCCTAGGTAGGTAGTTTAGGGGATCTGCTGGGCAAGGCGGGCAGAGGTAAAATGAGTGGCGGACAGAGACAGCTTATTGTCAAAATGTCCCGGGTCTGTAGAACTTGATACGGAGCACTGAACAAAATACTTTGTCGATCTCTCGAAGGGTGGATGTCGCCCGAGGTTCCAGAACAAGTCAGCTGAGATACGAGAGGACCAAAACCAAAGGAACATGCCCGTCTGCGGCGCATCACCTCCCATTACTTGATTTTCGAGCGGTTTTCTGATATGAGTTGACTGTTACTAGCCCCATGCTTTGAAAAGACCCGGACCTCTGTTTTTCCTGGTTCTCTTCCTCTTCCTCTAGCTTATTAGTGGTGGTGCTGTGCTGTGTAGAAAGTCTTCAGTCTCACTCTGACACTCTCCTCCCCCCGTCATCTTTTTCTGGAGCCAAGCTATCCCCGAATGAGGCGTCAACACCCCGGACGGTCTGACAACCAACCCGTCCGTATTAACAGAACTAGCCTCGCTCTCTTTTCTGCTCCCTGAACTTGTTTCGCTTCTGCTCTGTTCTTATTTTTCTTCTGCCCATACCTCATTTCGACCGCCATGCAGGTCCTCATAAGCTCCGTCCCCCTGTCGCCCAAAACTCCTTCGCGCACCGTCTAGTCCCCTTTTCTTCCCCGCTCACCGGATTTTAAGCGCCTCGAGCCCACCGCGGAGGAGGTTCCTTATCTACCTACATCTGTCGGCAATCTGGTTTCTGGTTTCTGGTTTCTAGACAGCTTGGCGTTTCCTGTCTGTACCTATCTGCCGGAACCTGAAGGAAACGGGTTTCCCGGGGCGGATATTGAAAGGAGGAGGGTTTTCTAGAACTCGAGAGGGAAAAAAGAGAGAAACGGAAATCAAAGATGGAGGATAACCTCAAGTTCCGCCCCTCGGTGAAGGAAAAGGTCCTGGGTATATTCAAAGCCAAGGAGGAACCGAAGAGGCCACACCTGGAACCGCATCAGTACGAGTCCGGGCTCGAGGTCGTCCACCCGCTCCCGTGGAACCCCAACGACGTCCCGCTGCCCGAGGTCTCGCCGTACCCTCACCTCGACGCCAGGACGCTGTCGACGCCGCAGGTCGCCGACGACCCGGCGTCGTGGCACCACTACCACCTGAAGAAGAACCCGGGCCTCGAGGTCGCCGCCGCCGGCCCGACGTCGTCGTCGTCCGTCATGAGCCCCGGCGGGTACAGCAGCACGCTGTACGGGGGCAGCCAGGACGGGACGCAGCAGCTGCACCCGGCGGGGTATCACCGGCCGACGACGTCCGAGTCCAAGTCGGTCGACGGGTTCGGGATGGGGCCGAGGGTGTGCGGGATGCGGCGCAAGGTGTTTTACATCGTGATGGCGGTCGCCATCATCTTCGTCGTCGCGGCGATCGCCATCGGTCTCGGGGCCGGCTTGGCGTTCGGGCGGAAGCCGGCCGGGGACAAGTCGAGCGGGTCAGGGTTCGTTCCGCCCCCTCTCCGGTTTCTTGTCACTGTGTGCATGTATGCTGACAACTTCCAGGAGTCTCCCGTCAGGAGTTGAATCAACAAAGACGGCCAACATCTCGTGCCCGGCTTCTGACAATTCGACCTTCTCGGCGCAGGCGGAGCCGGACCGCCTGTTCCGCTTGATATGCGGCCACGACTACAACAGCGAAGACGGCGCCATCGATCTGACGTCGGAGAACGCGACGACCATGGCGAATTGCATCGATCGCTGTGCCAACCGGACGGAGTGCGTCGGGGCCGGCTGGGGTGATTACTACGGGAACCACGTGTGTTGGATGAAGAGCCGCCTAGGGAAACCCAACGTCTCTGGGAACTGGCTCTTCGCCGTCGATCTCAACGGTACCGATGCTTCAAAATTACCGTGAGACGGGCTGGAGGCCGAGCTCGAAAACACGAGGCTTGATGCATACATATGGTGACCCCCTACGTACATCGAATACGTTTGGTGGGTTGACGGCGCATAACGTTTACAAGGCGCCTACTGCACTGCGCTATGGAAAAGAAGTGTTTCTACGTCTTGACGATGCTGGGCGGTGAAAAAGAGACCGGCGTCTTATGTACGCGGCATGGAGAAGGAGTTATCGGCGTTTTCGGGATACGATGTTCGTGATCTAGGGGCATGTGTGATACCACTTCCATTCGAGCGTTCGTAAAATGTCATCAAACGTTAAATTATTCATTCGCTGTCTTTTTGTGCGTTCCCTCCTCATTTGCAACTCTTCGTGACGCGCCACGCGACGAGGCCGCGCCTCCCAATTACTCGCGTGAGTGTATTCCACACACCATCGTTGCCAAAGTCGAGGTCGTCGAGGTTCAGATGTTGCCTGTACCGCCATACCTCGCGGAAACGGAGGCCCTTAAGGCCCTTGTTGGGAAGGAAAGGGTCGATCCACGTTGCCGATGCCGGTGCAATCAGATAGGTGCCGTTCTTCTCCTTCAGATACTCTGAGTTACGTCTGTCTGCTGGTATGTCGCATGTTGCGAGCTTGTCCAATTCCTCGAGCAACTTTTCGCCTTTCATACCCATCACATCGCGGGTAGTAAGAACTTCGTTCTTGCCATTAAGAAGCCAGATGGGTGGTGTGTAAGTCTTCCACCACACGGCCTGGGTTGCGTCCGGTTGTTTGCTTAAAAATACCTGGCCAGGCACAATTCCGCCTTGGTGGTAGATGCCCATGAGGATGCCAAAGAAGAAGTTGAAGCCTATCCAAACAGCTATCCATACCCGAAGAACACTGCGGTTCTTGGGGAGGTTGACCGACGAGAGAATCAGCGGCACTGTTGGTAGCAGGAATCGGGCCTCCTGATGCTGGAAGATAGACAGCACAAAGACGCCAGAGATGGCCGAGTACAGCCGCAAAGAGATGTGCGGCTGGGTGAACAGCAGTAGAGCAGCTGGCCCGATCAGCATGGGGATGTTGACCAACAGGTGTTGGTACCAGGGGTGCAGTCCATGCTGAGCCAGGTTATCGGGATCGATGTTGTACTTGAGGTTGTTGAGTGGCGTGATGACGGGGCGGGAAATTAGGTCTGCCCATTTGATGGGCTCAGGAATATAGAATGCCGTATCCAGGGTAATGGCAACGAGGGCAGTCGTAAGTGCAGCCAACACCATGACGGTGAGTGACAGGGGTCTGAAAAGTTGTAAGTGCCTGATCTCATATTGAGGGTGTGACTGACGCTTCATACCTATTGAGAAAATGGGGTATCAAGCGAAGGCCCGGAATCAACAAAAAAGCCGGGAAAGTAATCCTATTGAATAATCCAAAGACGGCAACGATTCCGAGTATCGTAGAAGCAAGAAGTGATGATTGTTGCTATCAAGGATATTAGCATTTCGGTTGCAAACAGAATCCTGCTCGAGGGTTCGTTACCGGGCTCTCGACAATGCGCTGGATCAATACCAGGCACCATGCGACGACCAAACATTCTACCGAGTTCGAGAAGGTGTGTGTTTGGTAGGTCCAGGTCACATACGAGGATGCGACCAGAAGCACAGCAACGCGACGGTGTCGCGGGGAGCTAATGAGCTCGTGGATGGCCCAGTCCTCGAGGACGAAGCTGGTGAGGAACATCAGGACGCGCAGGGCCCAAAACACAGCGATTGGAGGGATCTCTCCGTCTTGGCCGTTGCCAATCCATAGCCAACGCAGCAGTAGCATCGGCAAACCGTAAACGGGCCATAACGGGAAAACGCTTCGTATAGGGTGCTCGTTTGTGAATTCCCATGTGTGTCGGACTGGGTAGCTGAAGATTTGGCCTGCGCCACGGCGTTAGCTCAGGTACTCGGGAGCGAAAACGAGCGCGAAAGTCAATGCGAGGGAGCTCCACGGAAGCTCTGGGAAGCTCCAAGGGGCAGGGCAAAGCTGTGCGCGCCCGACGCAAACGATGCGAAAGGAATGAGGAACCGGATAGCAACATACCTGCGATGACCTCCGGGCCTTGGAAGTTCTCATCCGGGTGCAGGTAGCTGGGCGACAGCGCAAACCACAACCGTACCAGGACGAGGAACAGGTATGTCCGCCGCCACATGGCTCTCAGTGCTCTGAATTATTTGTTCTTGGTCGAAGCTGCGCGCAGCTGAAGCATCGGTTTGTAGTCGCAGAACCAGATTTGCAAGGCGTGCCAGATGATTAACCTGGGCAGGGTCGAATGTTCGGTTGGGTGTTCAAGGAGTGGTCGCAAAGTCGCATTATCGAGGGGGAGGGGGCATGTAATGAACAAGTATGCGACTGTTCGCCCTGCGCAAGTAGAGGCCGCGAGAAGGAGCAAGAAGTAGGTAGGTAGGGTTGGACAAACACAATCAAGAAGGGAAGATTACGGCAAACTCAAGGTGAGGCCGGTGAGGAGGGAAGAGAGGAAAGAAAAAGAAGAAACGAGTAGCGCAAGGCACAACAAGTAGGGTGATGGTCAGGATATTTTGGATTTGGCGCGCCGCTCTGAGTGCAGTTCAGGCTCAGACTCAGGCGCACGGAGGCACGGAGGGGACTCCTAAGGGCAAGGTTCGGACGGGACGGGATGACTGATAGGTCGGACCTTGCCAGGATTGTGATTTTGTTCTATTGCAAGGTATCCGCAATGTCTGATTAAGGTGGGAGGCACTCTTAGGCACATGGCCTTTGCTGCTGGTGTTTGGTGGTGCTTCTCGAATCACCGGAGCCAGGTGAGAGGAAGGTCTGGTGAGCTCGGGTCTAGAGCCTAGAGTAAGTGGGTGTCGAGGTCGAGGATTATCATTTTCGAGCAGGGAACCTAGGGGAAGGCGCGATGCGTGTCCTCTGTCCAGGCTGGCAGTTGGCTGGCCGCTGCCCTGCTTCTGCTTGGTGAATGCTTATTCCACGGCAGCTGGCAGGGGTAGCCAGCCCATTTGTCCCGTTCCACGCAGCGTGACGCGACGGTGGTGTTTGTTGGCAAAAACCGAGACTTTTTGCAGGTGTGCCCTCCTCAGAGCCCGCTTCAACGGCCCTTGCAACAATGCAGAACCCTGCTGCTATCACAGAATCGGTAAGGCAGAATGTCAGTGGCTCCGTTTTGTGGCTCCTTTCCTCTTCCCCGGTGTTCCAGTCCACTCGTTCTCGAACTTCTCCCTCCTTTCCCAACGTCTGGGACCCCTTTCCCTTGCTAAGGTAGACCAAGACCAGGACCAACCACAGAAGTCCAACTCAGTCAGCAGGTTTCTCGGACGATGCCCATCTCGTTGTCATTATGCATCACGGCTTGCCCCTCATCTCCTCGGGAAACGGCTTTGTTTCTTGGTGCTCGTTCGCCCCTCGAATAACATACAACAGAGGCGAACCAGCTTCGAGTCCCTTTCCACGAAGTGACATAACATACATAGTTGAATTAATTAATCGTAAGGCTCTAGGGTGGGATTTCGACGGGTCCTCGGGCCTCGTCTTTGTCCGCTGTGTCGCAGAGCATTTATATCACGGACATAGGGGCGCAGCCTATGTCCGCCGGCGTTTTCCCATGGAGTTGAATGCTTCCCAGTGTGCCCCAGGAAAAGAGGCTTGAACGAATTATCCATTGCAATGCGAAAACCTATCTTTTGTGTCCACATTGAAGTACGTATTGTGGTCAACAGGCTATTTGCGCACCTACTTGCGGCTTGCGAGAGGCTGCAGCTCGCTCTCGCGTTCGCCTCTTATCTCTCACCATTCTTCCTAGTATACATTGCAGGCAACGATCACATCGTCACTGGAGCATACGATTGTTGTAGGTCGGTAATACTTGAACTTCGTGTCGACAGGACCTAACCGCGCTCGGGTGATGCGGTGAGGCTTGCATTCACAGCCCTGAATATAGCACCAAAGATGCTATGAGCTGAGATTCAACTCATCTCCCAGGAGTCAGACCACCCGTTGATGCGTCTTGGACATGGACTGCACGACGCTTTTGGTGGAGGCGGAGCATTCGTCACGGCGCGACGGAGAAATAGCGGAAACAGCTTCGGAGATGCTACCGAGCGCTCCGCTCCGCGCGCGTACGCGCAAGGCCGTTTCTCCGATACCCATCGCCGAAACCGCCCGGTGTAGGTCCGCAGGTCCGGAGACGTACGGAAAATTTAAGGTGCTGGATGAAATTGTGTTTTGGTGGTGCGATGCCAGGATTCTTTTGGTTTCCAGCGACTTCTAGAACTATGCCGTCCTCTTCCCATGATGAAGGTTTACTAAGAATAAACCAAGCCTCAGTCCGAAGCGAAACTAAGTTGGGACGACAACTTCAATTCTCTGGTCTGATTGCACCTCGGTACCCAGGTAGGTAGGTTCCTTATGACTGACGACTTTATTGTTGGTTGGTGGTTCAGGTGACCTTTGAGAACCTTGGATCAACAAGGCACCAACAGACACGCCAACAAAGGTACAAATAGATTTACCGTAGGTAGCATTGTATCCGATTTTGGTTCCCAGCATAGCACTTTCCCAAAGAAAGCAGGAGTTTGGCTCCGTTTGAGGGAGTCCCAGGCAGTAAACTGCAGTTTACCGTAATAATTGTTGATACAGAGGTGGGCTCAGAATGAGCATCGAGCCTTCCTTCTAGTCCGGGTTGATTGTATCTGCCTGACAATCCCTGCTGCAAATGGACTGAGATGAGAAAAACAGACAAACGCTGTCCGGATCTAAAAGGGTACCTGCCTTGAGCCGCCGTGGTATAGCGGGCCCTTGGATGAGTCTTTGCCGTCCGCGTCCACGTCCTTTGAGGCCTCAGCAGGTCCAGCTGCAGCGGTGATGGAAGAAAGTTTCCCGCACCAAAGGGACCATTCACCTGCACCTGCACCTGCACTCGACATGGCTGGTCTCTAGGCAGCGGACCCACATATCCATCTCGTCCAGCCAATCTGATGGGCTCTTTCCTTGACTTCTTCCAAAGGCAGCCACGCGCCTGTGTGCCTCTGCCCCTTCCTTTCTCCACAAGGTTGGCCATCCATGGGCAGTGTCTGCTGCCTCTGCCTTGCCCGCCCGCTCCCAAAACTATCTGAGCCAACGTCAGACTGTGATTCAAAAGCCATCTTCATCCACCACCAACCGCCGCACCTTGGGAGCAGCATTAAACTTCTCAATCACGGTTTTATTTTGCGCGATACCTCTCCTTTCTCCAGATACCGCAAATCACTAAGCCGGACCTGCACCTACCTTAGGTATATATCTCGACCGACCCCTCACTTCGGCTTTCGTCTTCTGTCTTCCCATCCATCAACTCAACATCTCGCCCCACCGCATCTACCACTCCACGTCGCGCATTCTGTTGCTGCCAACCACATTCCAACTAACAATCCCAAGATCTTTGCAAACGCACAAGTCGAATCAATCAATCAAAATGTCTGCCTCCGACAAGAAGGACTCCAAGATCTGGGTGCAGTCCAACGACAACATCACCATCCCAGTTGGTACGTCACATCGTCCTTTCTCTCTCTGGAAGGTCCCGCCTTCTTCCGTCGTCGCACTCTGCTAACTGTCTGCGCCTAGATCGTTCGGTCGCGGAGCGCTCTATGCTCCTCAAGAACATGCTCGAGGACGTTGGCGACGAAGCCATCAGCCAGACGAACCCCATCCCCATTCCCAACGTCAACGAGGCCGTTCTTCGCAAGGTCATCGAGTGGTGCGAGCATCACCGCCTCGATCCCGTCCAGGCTCAGGACGAGGAGAACGACGCCCGCAAGAAGACTACCGAGATCGAAGAGTGGGACCAGAAGTTCATGCAGGTCGACCAGGAGATGCTCTTCGAGATCATCCTCGTACGTTTCCCTTCCCTGATACTCCATCTGGATCTCTGCTGACTCATTTTCCCAGGCCTCCAACTACCTCGACATCAAGCCCCTTCTTGACGTCGGTTGCAAGACTGTCGCCAACATGATCAAGGGCAAGTCTCCGGAGGAGATCCGCAAGACGTTCAACATCACCAACGACTTCACGCCCGAGGAGGAGGAGCAGATCCGCCGCGAGAACGAGTGGGCCGAGGACCGTTAAGAGATTGATAACTCCAGTGGCGGGACAGCCTGAGATGGCCATCTCCAACCCGCTATTTACGTGTTATGCATCATTTTTCGGCGTTTGATTCACTTTTCGAGACAGCCGCCAAAGGCACCTGGAGAGTCATGGGTTACTTGGGACCAGGTTTGTTTGTCCCACCAGGAGATAGCAGTAAGGTGGTCGAACATCGAGCAGCGGAGTCGCTGCCATTTAGGTTTGCTTAGGAAAACGGTTAAAGGCAGACCGCCTATTCAGTCATACCCACAGAAATTCTCTCACATGCCACATTGACTTGCTTTGTTGTTTGTGAGGTCATACCGTCTGAACTCGACCTCTGGAGGATGCTTCTGCCGCTTGGACACCTCACATCACCATCGCGTCTCCGGATACCAGGATCAAGGAGAATACGAGCCTCTCAGCCTCCGCGAGTATAGAATGAGGCCCCTTGGCAGGCCGCTTAAGTGAAAAAGCACAAAATAGGTAATGAGGGAGGCCTCGTCTTCCAGCTACGGAGAGGCGTCCGTTCTTTGGCCTCAAAGACCTTTTATGGCCCTGGACGGCTTGTCGTCTTGTACTTCTAGAAGTGCGAGCAAGATGCCCTCACCTGCCTCTGTTTTACTGCCCGTAGTACCTTAGCCATCAGAGGTCGTTCTACTAGTCACCTTGGATCGAAGGTATCCCACATCACCAAAATCACCACAGCTGATATGAACCGGAAAAGTGTGGAACCCCATGTCTTCATTCAGAGGCATCAATGATTTTGCATTCCTTTCCCTATGACCGTAACATGCAATACGTAGAGTCTAGCCGGAGCCGGGCATCCAGGTTATTCCTCCCATTTTTCTCCATCCTGAGACTCCCACGATCGGACTCGTGCCAGTGGTATTTGAGTCCGTAAAAACCCCTCCCAGAAAATTCCAAGTCGAGCGCAGTGTCGTCGGTCGGCGGTACCATCGAGATGAGACACAGGTAGGGTGGGTTCGAGAGAGAAGGTGCGAGGTGTTTAGATGCCGAGGCGGGTCTTACGCCAGTGGCGTCTCTTCGCGTTGTAGCTATCACGAACGGGTTAGCAAATCGGTTCCTCGGTCCGCGGGATCGTGTTGTATGCGCGCCTCCCCTATCTGTTCCCAGATCATTGCGATGATTCCAAGAGCAAACGGAGCTGCGGCAGAGGAGGTGTCGTACCGAATGGTGTTACCGGTGCGAAGGCGAATCCATTGGGGAATGGGGCGGTTCTGCTTCTGCGCCTTGGCGAGCTTCTGCTTCGTGCGGAAAGACTTGTGGCTCTGTGGTGATTTCAAAGGTCAGCAAGATTGCTTCGGGGTCTGACGTTTCTGTCGTTGCTCCCTCTTCCCCCGATCGTGATGATATTGCCCCTCCTCGAATTCCGTTCGACGCAGGGCGCGAACCCGCGCGAAGCACGCGCTCAGTTTCTTCCGGGAAAATCGGTCGGCGGCAGTATCATCATCGTCGTGAGGTCAGGGAAAGGGCGTCATCACATACCGGCATTTTGACGGCTGTTGATCAACGTAGTCGAGTCCTTTGGGTGCAGTTGGTTCTCCGATGGGTTGATGGGTGTCGAGAAATCAGAAATTCTTTGTGCACGACGCCTGTAGGTTTACCGAGCCCGCAATTGCCCTGATTGGCGGGGTGGGCAAGAGGTGGGGGCCGGTCACGCTTTTTCCACTGCAGGACAGGGAGGGAGTCACTCGCCTCAGCTCCACCACTGGCCAGGCGGGTGCACCGCCCCAGAATTTCTCAGGTTGCGGCTGCCACGGGCTGATTAGATAAGGCTGTTAGTGACGCCTTCGTTCCTGCCTCAGGCTCGCTTCCGAAAGCTACGCCGCCAAATCCGCTTATGTGATAATCCCTGAAATGCCGATAGGCTCGAGCGGCCGACGATCCCAGAAGTGGCAGGCCCGCGGACCCGTTTGAACGCTAGATTTCCCATCCATGCAGGGCATGTCTTAAAAACTGTCAATTAGGGGGTCATTCCGTACCTTTAGGGGGCCATCGAGATTCTTTTGCAACGGTTCTTTGTCCATCAGCTGGAATTTACAAAGAAAAAAAACCCGAGGAGGCCTTCTCTTTTTCTCTCTAACGAATACGACGAAACGAACGAATCACCGATCTTTGAAACGCCCAATACAACGAGAGTTGCCTGAGTGTCCTTTCGAGCCGTCTATGCCATTCTCCTAAGTCGCTTTGTACATAACCCGGACGGCGGTCTTGCATCTGTCATTGTAACTTGGGCGGCCCCTGGATAGAAACAAGCCACCTTTGTGTTGCTTGTCACCTTTAACCTTTCCTCGTCCCGAGGCCAACCGCGCAGGAGTACTCTGTACAGTCGCAGCGAACGCATCCACCCGCAAACCAACACCCAACAACACCGAGCAAACACACCACAACTCTTCTCCAAGATGGGCGCGAGCATGTCATGGCTGTCCGGCCTCCTGTGGTCGAAGAAGGAGATCCGGATATTGATCCTGGGCTTGGTATGCAGATGCACCCGCGCCGCTGCCGCCGCAACCCCCCTGGAGTCAGCGACCTCCGAAACGCAGAGATGCAAGGCTGACAAACCACAATGTTGGCGATTTTAGGATAACGCAGGCAAGACGACACTTTTGTACAGGCTGAAGGTGAGTTGGTCCAGCAGACCGCAAGCGTGCGCGGCGCATGGAGACGTTCAGTTCGGGACTGACATTTTGTTTATGGTAGATTGGCGAGGTTGTCACCACGATCCCGACGATAGGATTCAACGTCGAGTCCGTCACATATAAGAACCTCAATTTCAACGTCTGGGTATGCGAGAACCCCTGCCTCCGTACATCCTCCGCAGCTCGAGACTGACACCACGCGCGCGTCCATAGGATCTAGGCGGTCAGACCAGCATCCGGCCGTACTGGCGGTGTTACTACGCCAACACGGCCGCTGTCATCTTCGTCGTCGACTCGACCGATATCGAACGTCTGCAGACCGCCGCAGAAGAGCTGGGCGCCATGCTGAACGAGGAGGAACTCAAGGATGCCTCCCTCCTCGTCTTCGCCAACAAGCAGGACCAGCCCGGTGCCAAGGGTGCGGGTGAGATCTCGGAGGCGCTGCGACTAGGCGAGCTGCGCGACCGGAACTGGAGCATCATGGCTTGTTCCGCAGTCGACGGCAGCGGTGTGACTGAGGGCATGGACTGGCTGGTCGTACGTTATTCTGCCCCGCGTTGAGGCGCAAGGCGAGCTATCACTATGTGCGAGAAGACGCTAACATCCTCCCAGCAAACCGTGAACCAGGAGTCATAAGAGAACCGGTCTTCCGTCCTTGGACTCTGTGCAGCAAGTCCTCCGGTCTCGATATATAACGCACCTCACGATTTATAATACAAACGCCCCTCGTTTGGGTAGGATCTGCGCATTGGGGTGTGTTGATTGGCGTCTGTTGTTTTGCGAAGAACAGGTGCGCAAGGTACTACCTCCGCACTGGTCCGTCTCGGCGTACTGGAGGTTCTTCTTTATGAAGGACACGAGCGAAAGGTGTGACTGCTCAAGGAGGCTCATTCAGTTCCACTCTTACTCGCCAGGCGTCCTAGAAGGACAGGATCGGATTGCGCAGACACATTTCGCGGGGCGATCAGAGGGCCGTAGGAGAGGAGAAGAACTCAAGTCGAGTTACTGTCTTTTTATCAGTTATACGTTTCTAATGCCAGCACGGGCACGTCGTACCGCGTCCCCGGTTCTGTTCGACGGATGTTTTGAGGTTGCAGAGCGGCTCATGTGCTTGTGGCGCAGGTCACTGAGCATTTCTTGCTTGTGATTTTTGGAACTGGGTTTTCCCTCGTCCTGACTGTGGTGTCCCCTCCTCATGAACCGTGGTCTGACTCATTATTGGAAGTCAAGTCGATGCTCACTTGGAAAGGATAATCTTCAATAGCATCGAGTCGCCATCATTGGACCCCGAAATAGTTCAACGACATCGTATGTGAAAACGAGACAATTGAAAACACTTTGAAAGCTGTGAACTACGACTGAATGACTAACTGCCCACATAACAACACCATAACCAACACATCCCCATTCAGGCCAGCCCACCCGCCAACAGCAACCCCAAAACCCCCACCATCGTAACGACAACCCAAGACCGGGCTCTCACAACCAGCCCCGAGCCGCCAACCTCGTTCGTAACGGACGTCAGCGCAGGGGGGCAACCCCCGAACAAATCGGAACTAGACCCCGTGACATCTTCCGCCGCCGCTGCCACGGCCACCGATCCCGCCCCGAAGAAGCAAGTATCGCGGGTGGACAGCACTCCCGGGGACGAGGACTCGGCGACGACCTGCGTCGAGCCGGGCCTCTCGGCGTTCTTGGTCGTTGTCCTGGGCGGGTCGAAGTGGTCGGAGACGGTGAAGGTCGGGTTGAAGCCCGGCTCGCCGGGTCGTGGGTACCGAGACGTCCTCGCGGGCGGCGGCGAAGACGTCGTGGTAGTGGCGGCGGCGGGCGGCCTGTAGCACCCGAACCGGGGGGCGCCGCCGCAGGTGTCCTCTTCGGGACAGGACCAGGGCTCGTCGCGGTTGATGTCGAAGCAGCACTGGTCGTGGTCGTCGATGCAGCCCCAGAAGCAGCGTTTCTGGCCCTTGTCGCAGAAGTCGGCGGCGAGGGGTTGGGATTCTTGGTTTCGAGGGAGGAGGGGGTGGACGGTTCCTCCTGGCGAGGGTGATGATGATGATGATGATGCCGTCGCCGAGACGGCGACGCTGAGGAGGATGATTGCGGTTTTGAGCATCGTTGTGACGAGTTTTGGTTTCTCAGGGGCTAAGAGGCATAGATATGATACCAGGTGGTAGGCTACTCAAGACATGAAGCTGACGAGCTGTGTGTGAGAGTTTAGGGGATGAGGAAGCTTTCCAGATATTTGTGGCTGGCTGAGCGGCCTGGATTTCGTTCATGACTGCCCACTACATCTCCGATTCACTCATCTTTCTCACTCATCCACACTTGTACGCACAGTGATGGGCTGCTGTTTGCTCACAAACGCCATCGTTATCACATATACAACACGCGCACACATGTCGAAGCCGGGTCGGATGCGGGTGTGACGTTTCCTCTCTCCGGCGCGGAGAGTTTACGTTTGCCACGTTTGCCCCTTTGCTGCTTGTCCACCCTCGTGTCGAACCAAGCTTGTGAGATGTTTTCTCGGGAAGATCGAACCTGCGAGGGAGGTATTGTTGGGTGTAGAAGCGGGCGGTTTCTGAGTGTAGCATCACTGAGATCAGATTTGGCTTGAAGGTGGACAAGCTAAGACTGGGGAAAGAAATGGTCGATGGGCTTGATTTGATTTCTATGCTTGGCCACCGCTGGGTAGCTATTCGACTCGATCGTACGGTTCGTAGCTCACGGCGCTCTTTGTGGGACAAAACTGTTCATTGGTTTCTCCATCCAATAGGGGAGTTTCTATGAGGGTTTGTTTTCGGAATGCAAAGACCACCTATCATCGGCTACTTGCAGAGTGAATGGTTTGGCACGAGATTTTCAACTGAGCCAACTGCGGCTTCAAATTGACGCTGATACCATGGTCTCATGAACTTGAACAGACGTTGGTTGAAAGACGAGCGTCCATTCAACAAGCGATCCCTGAAAGAATCGAGGGAAACCACAAAGTAGTTCACTAGTCCTATTCATGGCGCCTCGGGTCAACGGTGGAGCGCCATCGTAGCTGAAGCACGATCTATCAACCGAGTCGGAATCTCGACGGACAATCCACGATGATCCTCGTGGCGCGCCATCTCACTCGAGGAGCCTCTCGCAACACAACGTCCGAGAACGTTTTTGTTCGTAAATCCCCGCCCGGCATGTTTTCTTGTCTTCCGTGATCCGTGTTTGCGGCGGACGAGATGGCAGGTACGGCTGCGTTCGAAAGAACATCCGGCTCCCCGGCGTGACACCTAATGTCTTGTTCCTGCTTCGATAAGTGATCGTGTCGCCCTCGTGCTTCGTGGGGGGCCGGGAAGTGCTGGCCTCTAGAAGTTTGACTGCACCTCGTGACGAAGATGCTGAGATTTGCGATGTTCACAACAGGCATTTCGCTTTCGACCTAGGCTACGTCCAGTTGAGCCAAGTGCAACTTATTGCGGATTTGACATTGTAGGTATACTCGAATGACCTAAACTCTGATGACTATCCCATGTTCAGATCTCAAGTCGACCTGCTGTGTAATTTATGGCAGGACGGCTTCTATGGGAAGCAATCGAAGCTTTACTTCACTGATCAACGGTTAGCGTAGCGGGTGATCAGCCATTTGACTTCCGAGCTAATCCTGGTCAATTCTGGGCCGTTCGGCTTCCTTTGAGTGGCATCTTCGGAATGACGGTTTGCTCTACCCCGGTTCAGTCAATTCAATTCCGAGAGTCTTTTCTGGAGTTTCCCGACCACTGCGGCGGAGTGCCCCGGAACAAGCCAGCTGTCCAGCTACAAATATCGGGATCTCCCGAGACAGGAGGTATTAGTTCACTCGGGTGCGAACTGTTGCATCTTAATTTTCGAATTCACATAGGACTTGACAACCGCTGCTTTGTTCGAAAATTTGAACTTTGAAAGCCGGCAACCTCCGGGATATCGCCGAGATGCGAGTTGAAATCTCGGCGGTCTCGGCGCAGAGAGCTCAGGCGCGTTCTTACCGGCGTCGGAAAGCCAGCCGGGGGGCAACGGAATGGCAACCGAAAGCCGATCATGTGAGGACGCGAGACCATCCCCGGCGACTGAATGAACAAAAAAAAAATTGGTAGAAACATTAGCACGCGCCCATTCTTTTATGAACAGCCCGGACATGTCGCGATTTCGGCGATATGTGCCGTTTCTCGCTCCACACGCAGAGGACAAGGAAGGTCGTCCCGATAGGACACGTCCCGGCGAGGCCTGCCTTGCTGGCCAATGATGTCATGTCCTCTCTCTCACATTTCCCGATTCGGGTAAAAGACACGATGCGAGTTGCTGCCATGTCTAGCCCAGCTGGGAGAAAGTCATCCCGGTGAGGTTTTCGACAAGACAGCCTCCCGCTGTAGGATTTAGGTTGTGGCAATAGAGCTTCGGAGTTTGCTCATCTGGAACGCAGTGGTTCATCCAAAGGCCGACGGTGTCTGGATGTCATCTGCAGTCTGGAACTAAGCAGGCTCATCCTCGCCTGCCGAGCCGATTGGCGCGCTGCTTGACTTGCAACGTTTTGTCCTCTCCGGACGTCTCGCCGGAGATTTTGCACAGATGGAGGGCTAGCTCAGCCGTCGAGGCACATATAAGTGGCCTGATGTGTCTGTAGAACATAGGCCGGTCGCCCACCGGTAGCACGCCGAGCCGGCGCATCCATGTTGGTTTGTCCTCCCTCTCAGCGAGTTTTCTCCGCATCGCTCAAGGCTGGAACCTCTCGAACCCGACGACGAAGACGGTCGGTTGCGACGCAGAAACATCTCCCCCGCAACATCTGGGGAGGTCAGCAAGCCCGGGACATGACTGATGTACCCGGCAGGAAGCAACTTGGCGGAAGTGGTTGTGGGACCATGCCGTTGTCGGAGGAGCCAGCAGGCGTGTGTGAGCCGAGGATGAGCGCATGTCTTGTCTGACAAGCGTGTATCTGCTGGCTCCGGCCGGAGTCTGCTCTGTTTAAATGGCGTAGCCCAACGGGTTCTGTTGCTAAAGATGCGGCTAACCGTGTTGAAGAGTAAAACTAGTGAAGACTGGTAGATGAACCGAGGTTTCTAAAACTGGAAAAATGAAAAGCAATCGGCTATCAAGGCCGTCCGTCTTGCTTCTGAATCGTCTTCACAACCGTCAACACAACTCAGAGAAAGCAGGGGTGGAGCTACAAGGGGTTGGAATGGAGCTTCCTGTGGACCTCAACACCCCAAGCTTGCATTTATGTGACATACCATTGGCCGTGGCGCGCCGGAGCTTCTCAAATCTGATGCCATCCCTGCCGGTCGACGCACGTCGTGCCCTGGCTTTTGCTTCGTAACTTGAGCGCCCTGACTGGGAGAAAGTGCCCCCCAAAGCCGAAAGAAATGGGGAGAGGCAGAGAAACTGGAGCAGGAAGGGGAGGGGTCGAGGTGTGAAAGAGGATCCATCGTAGCAGTAGCAGCTCGATGATTGCCCGGGGTTGCAGTTCTTTTTCTCTGCGCAGAGTCTTTGGGGTATTTATCTTTCCCCTTCCCTCCATTGGACCCCTGGAGACCCTCTCCGATCTTCTTTTGATCTGAATTGCCAATTGCCGCTTCTGTGTCTTGATATCCGACTTGGACTCAAGTGTAACCCTCCGACCCCGATACTCCAATACCCGAACCTCCAAGCAGTCTCAACCTCGATCCGAGAGACAACCGTCACAATGGGGTCCGACGAGAAGCCTCCTTCCACCTACCGCTACAACGAGAAGCCGACTTACACCACATCCAATGGCGCTCCGGTCAGCAGTGTGAAGCAGTGGCAGCGCCCTGGTCCCAGCGGACCTCTTCTGCTCCAGGACTTCCATCTGATTGATTTGCTCGCTCACTTCGACCGCGAGCGTATTCCTGAGCGCGTTGTACACGCCAAGGGTGCGGGTGCTTATGGCGAGGTACGGGAACAAAGGCGACTTCGTGTTGGACATGGATGCTGATGCGCGTGAACAGTTCGAGGTTACCCACGACATTAGCGACATCACTTCAATCAACATGCTCAGCGAAGTCGGAAAGAAGACCAAGACTCTTGTTCGTTTCTCGACCGTCGGTGGCGAGAAGGGTTCTGCCGATTCTGCGCGTGACCCGCGAGGTTTCGCCCTGAAGTTCTACACTGAGGAGGGCAACTGGGATTGGGTTTACAACAACACGCCCATCTTCTTCATTCGCGACCCCAGTCTTTTCCCGGTAATTGCGACCGTCGAATAGGTGTTTCTAAATCTGACTTGACTGTCTCTAGGTCTTTATCCACACTCAGAAGCGCCACCCGCAGACTAACCTCAAAGATGCGACTATGGTAAGTCTCAACACCACACCGTGTATCACAACTTCGCTAACCCGACCAGATGGTAAGCAATCGATTCCGGACTTGAAGTGACGTCAAATTAAGTCGAATTCTAGTGGGACTACTGGGTAAACAACCAGGAGTGCATTCATCAACTGATGCATTTGTTCTCTGATCGCGGAACTCCTTACTCATACCGCCACATGAACGGTTACTCCGGCCACACGCACAAGTGGACCAAGCCCGACGGCTCCTTCGTTTACGTTCAGATTCACCTCAAGACCGACCAAGGAAACAAGACTTTCACCAACGAGGAGGCTGGCAAGCTGGCCTCCGAGAACCCCGACTGGCACACCCAGGACCTGTTCGAGTCCATCCAGAAGGGCAAATACCCCAGCTGGACGGTCTACGTTCAGACCCTGACCCCTGAGCAGGCCGAGAAGTTCAAGTGGAACATCTTTGACCTCACCAAGGTCTGGCCTCAGAGCGAGGTGCCCCTGAGGCCCTTCGGCAAGCTCACCCTCAACAAGAACCCCGAGAACTACTTCGCCGAGATCGAACAGGCCGCCTTTTCGCCCTCTCACTTGGTTCCTGGTGTCGAGCCCTCTGCCGACCCCGTTCTGCAGTCCCGTCTGTTCTCATACCCCGATACCCACCGTCACCGCCTCGGTGTGAACTACCAGCAGATTCCCGCCAACAAGCCCCTCAACGCTTTCAACCCCTTCCAGAGGGACGGCGCCATGCAGGTCGATGGTAACTACGGCGCGAACCCTGTAAGTTGTTGATGCGAATGGCTCAGAACTTCAAGCAAGCTGACATGTCCCCAGAACTACCCCTCTACTTTCCGCCCCCTGAACTACAAGGCCGTCAAGGCCTCCAACCCCCACGAGCAGTGGGCTGGCAAGGTCGTCGAAGACCTCTTCGGCCCCGTCACCGAGCAGGACTACGAGCAGGCCAACGGTCTCTGGAAGGTCCTGGGCCGCCAGGAGGGCCAGCAGGCCAACTTCATCAAGAACGTTTCCGGCGCTCTGGCCGGAGCCGTCCCCGAGGTCCGCGCCAAGGCCTACGAGATGTTCTCCAGGGTCAACACCGAGCTTGGCGGTGCCATCATGAAGGAGACCGAGAAGATTGCTAAGTGAGTTAATGTGTATTGGTGAGGCTTGAATCGGCACTAACAAACAATTTCAGGCCCGAGGAGCCTCGCGCGAAGTTGTGAGATGCTACGATATCCGAAGACGATGTTTCGCAAAACCGAGGAAGACGTGATAGACTTAGACGAAAGTTCTGGGGCTGTAGTCGTGCGCACGCATGACAGGATAGACGCTGTGTACTACCAGAGCCTCTGCGCCGGGGTTCAGATGAGCAAGAGGTAGAAAGGTGATAAGCGCACCAGCTTAAGTAACATCGCGAAGGCGGTGCAAAACAGCTCGAAATACCCAAATACATTTATTTCTATATTTTTATACAAGATCTCGACAGCATGAACCCATGCTTAGGTATATGTAAAAGTTGCGCCTCCCAATCCGTCCGTAAACATCATAACACCATATCGAACCGCCCGCTTTCGCATGTCCGCCGGATGGTCGTTTCGTATTCGTCGACCTCGGCGGGACTTGATGATGATCCTCTCCTATGAATTCTAGCCGAACATGATGAGCGTCGAGTGCCCTTTCCCGGGAGTATAGGACTAGCAGCAACAGCAGCAACAGTCGCATAGCTCAAAACAGCAGAGACCAGCGCAGATGCCGCAGCAGATGGCCTTCAGAAATTCTGTTAGCTATTTTGTTTTCACGACGGTGAGTCTCGAGCATCAGCTTCCCCAAAGCTCCCTCACACGACTTGAAGACGTCGATGTGTAATCTTCAAAGACGACAAGAGTGGGCAAGACGTGCGAGAAGTTGGGAGAAGGGAGTGGTCGTAGATGGATCCGTATCGAATACGGATGGGGCCGGGGGGTTGTTCCACTTACTCCGCCGTCACCTTTACCACCTCGAAGGTGAGTAGGCTGTTCTACCATCATAGGTTCCATCGGGCGCTGAATGGAAAGAGTCAGCTCGAATGTTCTTCAGATCCTCTCGATGAAAATGATATGAGACATTGTGAAATGACGAAAGCACGAGAGGCCTTCTGCTAGAACGGGGTTGGTGATGGGCACTCACGGGTTGCTCGGAGCTGATTCTCGGGTCAATGACAACGGCCGGCGCAGGCTCCATCGGCATCTGCCTGTACTCGATCGAACCCGACATTTTGAAATTCCGGAATTACGGATTATTCAAATGCCTGGAGACTGTTTGTCCTTCGCGGGTGAAATTCTGATCGAGGTTCGCTGCCGTATCGAGTCGGCTAGGAAGAGGAGCTGGGCTCTCAAACTATGAAACGAGGGTGACGATGATGCGAGCGATGGGTTGGGAGGAAGACGGCGAGAGCTCGGGGCCAGGCACAAGAAAGAAAAAATCCAGGTACACGAAAGGTTCTCAGATCACGTAGTAGCGCGGAACACGAGGACGTGCGGGAGATCCTTTTTTAATAGGTACGCAGCGAGCAAGGGAAAAAAAAGATTCGATGGAAGAGTCCAGAGAACAACGACGAACGGGTTTGAGAACCGCGGACCGCGCGCGGGTCCGGGGGTGTCCCCCGGTTTCTGGCATGGGAAGAGCGGCACCGATCGAGAAAGAGATGGGAGAAAAGCCCCAGCCAGCCACAGAGCCAGAGCTGAGAAGCATATTGAACAGTGGGCCTGAATGCGAGCCAAACGAGCCGTGGTACGACGACATGCCGTGCAGAATACGCGGACCTTTCAACAAGGAAAGGCTGCAAGGGTGAACGAGGCTTGGATCAGGCGGCACTTTCGGTGTGTGGTGATGTACGACTACCCGGACTGGCGACGTTGGGTGTGTTGGCCGACGCGATCTAACACGCTCGCTCGGTGCTCACCTTCAGAAGAAGAAGGTGAATCGGTGGGCGAGCGTGATGTGAGCTCGGGGTATCCCTTCCCAGCGCGACCGTGTGAGACAAGGCGGTTTGCCTGACCTTCTTATTGCGTGCCGGGTCATCCATGGTGTTGGTGGGCGGATTGAGGGATTGAAGGGGGGGTGGGATGACCTCAGATTACCGAACGCGGGAATGCGCGTCGGTATGACAAGAGGTTGATGTATGAGGGTTGCACCGGGAGCAAAGTTTGTTCCTGCCTTGACACGAATGTACCTACACCTTCTTGGGACGAAGAAGAGGCGTGCCTTTTCGGCGCCCATCTTGAATGTGTTCTTGCGAAAGTGAAGGATAACGGAAAAGCCAAGATGAGACGAGGATGTTGGAGGATGAGGGAATGCGACTAGGCGGGTTATTTTGAGGCTTCGCTAATCAATCTTGATTAATATGCTGAAAATAGCATGCGGCCCCCGGAAAAGCGTTGGTGAAAGTGATCTTGTTGGGTGATAGATTAAAGATATCTCGGACAGCCCGACCTACTGTAACTGTACGTTAAAAAAATGAGGCGCTGACTCGAGGTTTTTTACCAACGAATGATCGAGGATCGATGGGGCTGCTTTTTGCTTCTTTTCGGTCTCATGCCCGAATCCGAGCGATCGCCGCTTACGAAGATGCGCGATCTTGCGTGGTATTCCGGATTAGACGGATTACGGGGCTGTTTTTGCAGGGTTGCGACGCCCAGAATAATCTTCAGCAGCGAGCGAGCGAGCGATTCAAGAGAGACAACCGAAGTGTTTGGGAATTCTTTTAGGGCCGGTTTGTCGGGGATTGAGAGTGAGTGTGCTTGTAGGATTCATTTCGAAACTAGGCGGGGAAACTTCAGATGCAGGATCCAATGACCCGATCTGGCCGAAGAAGGGTGATCTTGGGGTGTGATATTTCAAGACGATGAAGTGTCTTCGGAAAGCTATCGGAACGCTTTGCGTAATCTTGTATTGTACGCGATATCTATCTTGCTTGCGGTGTGCTGAAGGAGATCAAGTAAGAAAGGCTGCGGTGAGAGGAAACACGGTAAGAAACTCATATTAGAATTGCTGAGCCGAAGACGGCCCCTGATAAGCTCGGTTCCGAAGGATGATTCTCTTGCCCTCTTGCCCAGTTTCGACACTCATATCGAATGTGACATCGAACCTTCTGACAGTTATCAACCCGCCGTGACTCCAATTCTCCGTGTACCTCCGGGGCCGGCCCCTTGTGCCGAACGGAGTACGGCGACACGGACTGTCGAACCCGGCCCCGGGGTCTTTTTGTGGACCCGCAGCCGGACCTTCAGCCGATCTCCGCAGTTTGGAGTTTCCGGCACCCAATGATGACCTTTTCACTCCTTTCTGAGTACTACCCCTCACGGCAATCGACGGGCTGCGGGCCGCTATGTAAGACTTACTCCGAATGAGGCATGTATTTTCGAGCAAGGCAAATCACCTTGTACTCTTTCTCCCCGGCCTCCCTGACCGCTACACTTACAATGGCGACTTGTAGCAAGAAAAAGAAAAGAAAAAATATCCCAGAATCGGGAAAATCAGAGACAAATCTCCCGTAAAGACCCCTAATTTACGCTGCAGTGAGATTAGCGTACGCCTTCTTGGTTGGCCAAGCTGTTGATCACCCCTCCACTGTAAAGGGAACCGTCAACTGGAGGGCGCAGTGTGGACACCAACACGATCGCGCCCCCGCTACCTTTGCAACCCTTCGCACTTTAAATCCTCCGTCGGAACGGCATCCGATTCTCATTGCATCCTCCAACACTGAGCACTGACTCCTCGCATGACGACAGTTTTCTGCTTCTAAGTTTCTACAGGTCCCTTGCAATCCAGGAATCACAGCCATGTCTTCCTCAGAGACAGAACTGAGACACCTCACCGGGGTCCCCATTGCCCCTCCTCCTCCTCCGGCGACTACCCCGCCTCTTCGGGACCCATACGCTGCAGAGTCTCCCGACTCCGGCTCCGGCGCCGACGACAACGTTCGGGATGACCATAATCCCAGCCAAGAATTCTCCTCACTCCCGCCCGTCGACGGCGGGAAGCAGGCCTGGCTCTTCCTCGCCGCCTGCTTCGCCCTCGAGGTCCTCGTCTGGGGCTTCCCCTTCGCCTTTGGAGTTTTCCAGAATTTCTACTCCACGAACCCGCCTTTCGCAGGGGAGCGCAACATCGCCGTCATCGGCACCTGCGCAATGGTACGAACTAACTAACGCCTGCGCTCGTTGAAACCCGACAAGGCTAATCGTTTTCCCAGGGAATCATGTACCTCTCGGGCTTCCTCGTAATTGGCCTACTCCGCCTCTACCCCCGCGAGAGCCGCTTCGCCCCCATCGTCGGCCTATTCATCATGTGCCTCGCCCTCGCCCTCTCCTCCTTCTCTCAGACCGTCACCCACCTCATCGTCACCCAGGGCATCTTCTACGCCGTCGGCGGCTCCATCGCCTACCTCCCCTGCATCCTCTACATGGACCAGTGGTTCGTCCGCCGCAAGGGCTTCGCCTACGGCGTCATGTGGTCCGGCACCGGCCTCGGCGGCGTCGTCATCCCCCTCCTGCTCGAGTACCTCCTCGGCACAATGGGCTTCCGCACCACCCTGCGCATCTGGTCCGGCCTCCTCTTCGCCCTGACGGCGCCGCTCGCCTTCTTCATCAAGCCGCGGATCCCCCCGGCCGCGCACGGCGCCCCGGTGCCGCCCACCCACGCGCGCCCCTTTAACAATCTGCGCTTCATGCTGTCCCGGCCCTTCCTGCTCCACCAGCTCTCGAACATCATGGAGGCGCTGGGCTTCTTCCTGCCGGGCATCTACCTGCCCATGTACGCGCAGAGCACGCTTGGCGCGTCGGCGTACACGTCGGCGCTGACGATCCTGCTCGTCAACGTGGCCTCCGTGTTCGGGTGCGTGGGGATGGGGTCGTTGGTCGACCGCTTCTCGGCGCCCTCGTGCATCATGCTCGCGAGCGCCGGCGCCGCACTCGGCACGTTTCTGATCTGGGGGTTCTCGTCGAGCTTGGGTGTGTTGTATCTCTTCTGCGTCGTGTACGGTCTGTTTGCCGGAGCGTATACCTCGGCTTGGCCGGGAATTATGAAGCAGGTGACGGATCATGAGCGTGAGAAGGAGCGCGGTGTGGACCCGTCGATGGTGTTTGGTATGCTGGCTGCCGGGAGGGGAATCGGTAACGTCATTTCGGGGCCTCTGAGCGAGACGCTGATTAAGGGTTTGCCGTGGAAGGGTCAGGCCGCGCATGGTTACGGCAGCGGGTATGGCACGTTGATTGTCTTCACCGGCGTCACTGCCCTTATGGGTGGAGCGAGTTTTCTGTGGAAGCGGATTGGATGGTTGTAAGAGATGTCAAAGCAATGGAATTAGCTTGTGGGTGGCGTTCGTGAAACAGCTGAATGTCTCTTCTAGTCGATATCAAATGATCTATGTCAGATGATCTACCTCTTATGATCTTTGACCATATATTTTCCAAATGACGCCCAATTTTTCTTTTACCAACAACAACTCCAGGATGCAATAAAAACTTTTGAACACAAGTGACCCATTCCTTTTTTCCCTTGTAAATGAATGAAAAATGCGCCAAAATACTTCCGTGTATGCCGTACCTGATACAAATTTACAACGAACAACCTTTTCTTACGCGTATGTCGAGTCACCACGCGCAAGCAGAGGTCGCTGGTCCCACCGGTCTCCGTCGATGCTCTCTTCGTCTTCGTCCTCAATGTCGCTCGCTTCGTCATCGTTGCGGTACATGAAGTACTGCGCGAAGATGCCCATGTCGAGGAACAAGGTACCCAAACTGCCCGCCAACCAGCTGAGGTTGACCAAGATGTAGCGGCCGTAGATGCTGTTCGCCTCGCCCGGAGCGCACTCCTTGCCCTTGCACTGGGGGTCGAATGCGAAGATGCTCAGGACGTAGGTCAGGTTTCCGAGGCAAGCAAAGAGGAAGAAGAGCATGCTGACGCCCTCGGTGGACTTGCGGCGGTAGTTCAGCAGAAGCTGAGGCAAGCGGGATCCCAGGTACAGCACGGCGCAGAGCCAGCCGAAGATCTGACCCAGGGTGTTGAAAGTGAGGGCGTCGCTGTCGCTATTGTTGTGGTCGGGCTCGTCGGAGTTGGAGTACCCGCGGCTGAGGAACCAGCCGAGGACGCCGGCGGCGCAGACCATGACGACGGCGGTGGTGTTCCAGGCGATGGCCTGCAGAACGGTCGAGGGTCTCGGCGGGGGAGCGGGAGCGGATTCGGGGCGCATTGGCACGGCAGGGGAGAGATGGGACCAGTCCGAGCCTCGGCGCTCGCGCTCGATCGCCGACGGGGGCAAGAGGCCGGTTCGCTCGTTCGGCTCGCCCATGCGGTTGCGCGGTTTCGGGGTCGGGGGCACCACCTCATCCTTCCAGGTGAATCCGCGGTAGTAGAAGCATTGTCCCAGCAGGACCATATCGGCGATGGTGTAGTAGATGGCAAGGATGATCTAGGGGAAAGAGTCATAGCGTTAGCTGGGGTTCTCGAAGCAGCTTGGTGCCGGCGATGCTGCTGGTGAGTGGTGGCGTGACTCACCATCGTCGGGAGGACGCCCTGCAGGACGGCGCCCAGGATGTTGAAGACATCGCCCGCAAGCCAGACAATGATGAACTGTAGGGACAGGCCATCGGCGCTGCCGCGACGGAAGTTCTCGAGGATCTGAGGGGAGAAGACGACGACCCAGCAGGCAATTGAGATTGAACTATGCGCATTCGGTCAGCAATTGGCTTAAGGGAGAGCGAGAAGACGGATGTGCTCACCCGCAAATGCCAGAAATGGCTTCAACGTCGAGGTTGAGGGGATCGGTAGGGGGAGCCATGATGCGAAAGTGGGAAGCGAGATGCGACTAAGTGACTAACAAAGGGGAGAGAGATGCTACAAGAAACGAAAGAAAAGAGGTAAGAGGTGCAAGAAGCAACTATGCCAGTATCATGCAATTGCTAACTCGAGATTAAGAGGAGCAGGAACAAAATAAAAAACCGTGTCCTCCCTAAAATCTTACGATGTTGGGTGGGAAGACTTTTTCCATGGACAAAGACGATTGCGAAAATGAGCCGAAAAAAAAGCTCGACAGGTATTTTGGTAGGCCACTTCCGCTTCGGCTTCCGCTCGCGCCATCAGCATCCACGTGCGCGCAGCGTATTTCGCCAGCTGCATTTTAGCGAAGGTGCCACGACGTCACCGTCATTGCCCGCCATCACCGGAAAAGGGTCGCCAAAATGCGGGGGAGAAGACGCTAAGATGCGCTGAAACGCCCACTTTTTTCAGGTGCCTTTATGCAGGATTAGTGCATACAGCTCGCCTCCAAGCTGAACGTTGTGAACATGATTCGGGCGGTGAGAAGCCTGGAGATGACTAAGACGTCGGGATTTATACTGCCGACTGTTGGCCTCGGCAAAATGCCCCAACTGATTTTCTGGGCGATTTCGGGGGCCAAGTCGGAGTGGAGATAAGCTTAAGCACCTCATCTCACTTGACATCTGAGCTGTCGCAAGCTGTCATTGGAGCCCCGTCGCTGTCACGAACTCTCGTCTTGGGGTCTCCCTCCAATGAATGAAGCTCACTATCGCATGAAAGATGATGTGCTGGGCGGTGTTGGCAGCCGTCACAAGCAAAACCTACATCACGTCCGAATGCCGTGACAACTCCGGGTGATGATTAGTCGAAGCCAACTGCTTAGTGTAGCTGCTTTCAACCCGCACGGCTGCTACAGGGGATCTCCGGAGGCTCCATTTATCGGAGCTTAGGCGGCGAGTCGTGATTCACGGTGACGGCTCCATCGCATTGGGCTCCATCGGCGTCTCTCCTCAAACTGATTATTCAGCCGGGACAGCCCGCCGCCACTACATCTCGAAGACTACACATTTTTGGATTACTACAAGATCTTGCTTGAAATATCCCCTTGCGCGAAAAATAAGCTTTGTTCCAAGGACTACCATTATCTCATCACATCCTCCGCACCAGCGCCGAGTGCTTGAAACCCGTCCTACCCGGAAATCCCGCGATAGCTTCACCGCTGCCGCAATACCCTCGGCATGGGTTCTCAAGTCCCTAACCTCCCTGCACCCGTCGACCACCCCGACTCGATGCTGTCCAGGAAATTCGGACGGGAAACCGTCAACTACTTCGCCGGCAGCGCCCTCAACCGCGTGGGATGGCTCCGCACCGATCACACCTTTATCAGGTCCGCGTTCCAAGCCAAGGAGACCAACTTCATGCTTCTCAAGGACCTCAGCCCCCTCACCAGCGCCCCTTCGAAATTGGCGTTTGTGTCTTTCGACGATGTCAAGCCTGTGACTTCGGAGGATCCTTTCGGCCCCTCTGAGGAGGATCTCATTAAGAACTTCGACTCATCTGCTACTCGGCCCTTGATCATCTTCCTTGGTCTTGAGGAGGGCGCCAAGGTGCCGTTCGAGTACAAGGGTCTCCAGGGTCGGCCATGGTTCGCCGTCGATGTGACCCCGAAGGGATCATATGCCGATGCCGCCAACCAACTCATTGAGGCTCAGGCCAGCAAGGGCAACGACTTCCTTCAGGGCACCAGGCATATTACCCTTGAACCTGACGCCGGTAAGTCTCCAACCAGAGGATGTCGTATGCTTTCTGGATACTAACAGTACCTCAGCTGGCATCTATGCCCAGGCCCGGTCACTTGCCGACTGGAACACCCGCAACAAGTTTTGTGCTGGGTGTGGACAGCCGACCTTGTCTGGCAACACGGGTTATAAGCGTCTGTGTCCCTCGACTGACCTCGCGGGATCGGAGACTCCCCGCGACAGACCCGAGTGCCCCACCCGCGGCGGCGGCGTTTCCAACATCAGCTTCCCCAGGACAGACCCGACCATGATTGCCGCCGTCGTCTCTGCCGACGGTCAGAAGGTCCTCCTGGGCCGTCAGAAGAGGTGGCCTCCTCACTGGTACAGCACCCTCGCGGGCTTCATCGAGCCCGGTGAATCGATTGAGGAGTCCGTTCGCCGCGAGGTTCTGGAGGAGAGTGGTGTCAGAGTCGGCAGAGTCGTTATCCATTCCAGCCAGCCGTGGCCCTACCCCGCGAGCTTGATGATTGGTGCCATTGCCCAGGCCCTTCCGGATGGCGAGACTATCGACCTCGGAAATGACCCTGAGTTGGAGGATGCGCAGTGGTTCCCCTTTGATGTTCTCAGGGATGCGCTGAAGAACGGTACCAGTGGGCTGGGCGAGGCCGCTCCTGAGGGTTACAAGGAGGGTGGTCTCAGGCTACCTCCTCCTACGGCTATTGCCAACCGTTTGATGACTGCCGTGGTTGAAGGCTATGCGACTACTATCCCTAAGATGTAAGCTTGCAGTGTCCTAACCAGCAGGATGAATCGTAAATAGACTTTGAGCGATAGAAATGAATGACTAGACATGCTTGAACCGACTCATAATCTGACCATGTTGAATAATGAGTGATACAGACGCTTGTCGGACTTAGGCATCGCCTGCAAACGACTTACAGCCACAAGAAATGATGCCCGACTCCGGGCACATCATGTGAACCGCATCGAATAATCCGAGAGTGAGTGAACGAGAATTCATACGAGGGAAATAAGTTCTGGGACACATTGATAAATGGATGTTCAGAATCAGCCGACTCTCCGGGTTCTCACGCGTGATAGCGGCATAGGGCTGAGGAGCCTCCAGCGCAAAGTCCCCTGAAACCCCTGCAACGCCCCCACTAACGGCCGAGAACAGCGTGTCAGCGCCGGAAAACAGTTCTACTGGAAGCTGTCCGGGCGGCACCAGCTCCCGTCCCGTCAAGCTCCATTCACCTCACCATCCACATCCCGCCAATCGCGCCCGCCATCGAACTGCCGGCGCCGACAATCTCCAGCACCGTCGCGACCGGCTTGCGAGCAAGCGACTACAGCCCATAATGTATCACCTTGCGAAGGGTCTATACCTGCTGGCCACCAGTAAAGAAGGTGCGCGCGCACGTCCGGAATAGCTCCATTCACCTGTCCCTTGCTGACCTCTTCCCCGCGCAGAGTACTCCGTCATCCTCCTCGGCCTCGACAATGCCGGCAAGACGACCTTCCACGAGCAGGTCAAGTCGCTCTTCCTGCCCTCACACCCGGACCCGAAACTGAAGACCGTCCCGACCGTCGGCCAGAACGTCTCGACCATCACCCTGCCGGACATGTACCTCAAGATCTGGGACGTGGGCGGCCAGCACTCGCTGCGCAAGTTGTGGCAGAGCTACTACGCCTCGGCGCATGCCATCGTTTTCATCATCGACTCGACTGATATCGGCGACGGCAACCTGGAGCACGACAGCTCGGGGCGTCTGGAGGAGTGCCGTCTGGTGCTCGAGGATGTGCTGCAACATTCCGAGACGGAGGGCGTGCCCGTGCTGGTGTTGGCCAACAAACAAGATCGCGAGGACTGCGTCGAGGTCGTCAGGATCAAGGAGGGTTTGGTGAAGAAGGTGTTTGAGGGCGAGAAGGCCAGCAGCATTCGTGACTCGCGGGTATTGCCTGTGAGTGCGTTGACAGGGACGGGCGTGAAGGAAGCGGTGGAGTGGGTGAGGTCGCGAGTAAAGTGGAACAAGGAGTCGAGGCCGCCGGTGATGCGGTAGACTATGTCGAGAAAGCGTTTGCTGGTTCACGAGGCATGATATTTCACACAAAGGTCATAGAACGGCGTTGCCGGAGTTGGATCCCCCAAGAAGCGGACGGGTATGCCGAGGGAGGGAGACTATCTTCACTGCAAAGACGATTGGTTTGCAAGCGCATATGGCTGGGTATCATTTTACAATTTGTTTTCCGCGTCAGGCATGACCATCTATGCATCCACTACTCTATCATTCTCCGCAGACAACAGCTCTGATATGAGGCCGCCCTTGTCCCTCCGCTTCGCGTCGTCCGCCAGCTTCGCGTCTACCAGCGTCGAGAACTCCTTGGCCTTCTGGAGCGCCACGTTGCCGCAGTGCAGCAGCGTCACGGCCTCGACGGGGGTGCCCCCGAGCTTGGAGATCTGGCTGATCTCGCCGTGCTTGTTCAGACTGACGGTGACGCTGCTGGTGCGCAGCTGCTCCTCGAGCCAGTTGGCGTCGACGAGGGTGATCTCGCCCTCGTCGCCGTAGAAGCTGAAGGTGACACAGAAGGGACTGTGGAGCCAGCTCAGGGGCACGGGCTCACGCTCGGCCGCGGTGAAGATGGTGAGGGCCTCACCCTCGTTGCTGGTGTCGGGCTTGCGGAAGTGGCGCAGGGCGGCGACGACGCCGAGGCAGGCCGCGTCGACAAGGTTGCCGTCGTGGGAGAGGACGTGGACGTCGGCGCGGACGGACCAGACCTTTTGGCCGGCGACGAGGCACAGGGATTCCGTGTCGAGGGCCCCGGAGCGGCGAATCGTCTTCTCAAGGAGACGCGACAGCAGGACCTCGGCCTCGGTCGGGCGGTTGACCTCGAAGGCGGGTGAGGCCATGGGGCTCAGTTCGGTGACGATTTGGAAGATGCCCTCGAATGGGCGGTCTGAGTAGGGTACTGTGACTTCTGCTGAGACTTTGACGAGGACTCTGTGGGAGTGGTTAGTACAAACGCTTTATGAATGTGAAAATAGCAACAGATTTCGTCTAACCTCGTCTTGCCCAGCTCTACATTGGCCACGCCGTACTCATCGCCGAACGTGAGCTCGAATTTCCGATATTGGTCGAATTCGCGGCCGTCAAGCCTCAAGTTCTCCTTGAGGGCTTGTGTGACGAAAGCCTTCTCATTTGCTGATGGCTCGGCTTCTCTGGGCATCTTGGCGGTTGGACTCTCGTCGTGAAGGGCCGGCTCATATGCTCAAACTAAGAACCCGCTGATTTTAGTGATGGTGTTTAGTGAGGTCGATCGCATTGGCGGGGCGCTGCAAAAATTCTGCCGGGCGGTGGATGCTTGCCGGGTTCTTTTTCAGGTGGCACCCCTGTAGCCCAGACCCGTCAGCCACCTGCGCGTGCAGCAGCGCATCTGGAGAAGGTCCCATTTCGACAGTCCAGCCAACTTCAACACCGTCACACACAACAAACCTCATCGGCACCACACATCAAGATGACTACCGCTCACCGTCCCACCTTCGATCCGGTATGCTACTTGAGTGCCAATTGTCTTCTGAATCCAGTTTGCTAACCATTCCCTCAGGCCGTTGGCAAAGAAGCCCTCCGCGGCCCAGCTTACCATCAACGCCTCCTTCCCGCGCATACCCAACTCAAGTTCCGCCAGGCCGGCCAGGGCGGCGCGGCCGACGAAGAAACCCACGACCTCCAAGCCGAGCTCCTTGCCGCCGAGGCCGCCCACTTTGCCAAGAAGAACGGCGGCGTGCCTCCCGCGATCCCCGACAACAACGACGCGACGACTGGTGGCGCCAAGCGCGCGCTCGAGGCGGGATCGCAGGCGGACGGCGAAGAAGACTTTGAAGCGAAGCGAAGGAGGATATTAGAAGAGTCGCGAGACGTGGACGCGGACTCGGAGGACGACGAAGAGGACGATGACGACGACAGCGACAGTGACGAGGAGAGCGACGACGAGGAGGCGGAGCTGCAGCGCGAGATGGAGAAGATCAGGCGCGAAAGAGCCGAGAAGAGAGAACGCGAAGAGCGAGAGAGGGCCAAGGCTGAGGAGGAGGAGAGGGAGCGGGATATCGCGCTGGGGAACCCCTTGCTGAATAAGCCCGATTTCAACATGAAGCGGCGGTGGGATGATGATGTTGTTTTCAAGAACCAGGCGAGGGGCACGGAGGAGAAGGGGAAGAGCAAGGAGTTTATCAACGTAAGTGTTTTCTCCAAGGTGGAACGTGATGAAATGTGTTGCTGACTTGATTACAGGACCTCCTGCGCTCTGATTTCCACCGACGATTCATGAGCAAGTACGTTAGATAGATACCCGCCACCCACACGAGTGGAAATGTCATTTTGGTTCCGCATGACCGCTTCAAAATAGGGTGATTTCTCGCGGTAATCGAGCAGCGATCTTTGAACTTAGCTCCGGATCATATTTGTCCATGAACTCAGTAGTAAAGTCAAGCGCGCCAACTCTCCGGTATGCCTGCTGCTGCTCGTGGGCCATCTTGACCTCTTTGACTGGCTCGACTAGGAGGAAGAACCAATACATGAGATCCGCTCCTTTGATTGTCCCCGGTCCCATGAGACAAGCCGATACATCTCGGCTGCTGGACGACAGAATGCGCAAAGCTGTGCAATCCAATGCCGGGTGTGGTGACCTGCACGAACAGAGCTCGGCATAGTCGCAGCGATCAAAACGCGCTGTTCCGTATTGTCGATATGGGATGGATTCTCTGCTGTGCTTGTAACTGGTATACGATTGTGTTACCAGGCCCAGGAGCTCTTCCGCAGAAAGGAATACGGTCCGCAACTGCAGGCTAGTCCGCCAAATGTCTGACGACTCGTTGATTGCCAGCAGATGTGCTCGCGGTTTGCGGTGGTCTTTGACGAATATGATGTCAATTCCGGCCGCATACTCTCTTTTTTCTGCCATCCACGTCCACGATGGTAGGCGGGCATCACCGGTCTGATGAGGCGCGTCCGGTTCCCATCGTTCGTCCCAAAGGGGCGATGCCCATGATACCAAATCTTCAATGAGGACGTCCTTCCGCAAACCCAGGATAATATCACGTCCGTAGACGGAACTCCAATTGTTTGCTATCCCAAGGAAGGCAAAGTACCTGTCTTTCTCGAACGTCAAATTTTTCTTCGAAAACTTGTAGACCAGTCGCCACCATGAATCTGCGTCTTTCGGCATGAAATCTGCATCGAGAGGAAGGAAATGGTTGACGAGGAACCTTCTGTCTTCGTCCCAACCCCCCAAAGTCTCCCATTCTCCAGCGCGGCAGTCCAACAAGGCTCTGTCCGGCAAGACGTAGAGAATTCGGGACGACATCAGCTGCTCTTGGTATGTCCATGCCCTTCGACTCCATGCAGACGAGAACGCGGCAGCTTCAGCCATGCGGTCAGCTGTGTCCAACTCATTGTGACAGTTTTCACGGGCCAGGATGAGTTGATGATTGCCTGTCTGGTACCACGGGGCCTGCAAGCGAGTCCAGGACATGCGGGTCTCTCCATATCCAAAGCCGGCATCAGCCGATTCTGATGCCACAGGGACAATAGTCAAGTAGGCGTTGCCGTAGTAGTCCATCATTCTCTTGGCCTCTGACCTCCATTCGATGTCGATGGGCTCTTGGACGATGCATATCGAGTCAACCCAGAGATATCTTATACCCAAAGCTCGTGTGGCCCTTATAGCATCACCTATCGTGGTTGGGAGCTCTGATAAAGAGAACTTGCTCATTCTCGCCTTCAGATTGTGGGCAACAGTTCGAGCATCTCGGACTGACTCTGGATCTCCCCAGCGGTAACTGAGAGCAGCGTATTGGCACACCTTTCCCTCCGTGTTCTCCAGTCGAAGCTCGTCACCTTCCGTTAGATTGATCAGCCTCTTGGGGGCCGGCCTGGCGGTGAAAGAAGGGCACGCTTGGTGCTGTCCGACACAGGTCTCCATGCTGGTCTTGATTCTCGCGACGTTTTCTTGGGATAACGGGTCAAAATCTGATCTCCGTTAGCCGCGTCATGTCTCCGTCCCTGGAAACCGAGAGTATCGTACCGACGGTCTGAAGAACCCGGATGTATTGGTACTCGGCGTATTTGTTGTAGACCACAATACCGCCGATGCCCTTTTTACCGGGCCGGGCGACGAACTTGATCCAGAGATCTCCTTCGTGGAACTCTGTTGCCTTGTTGCTGAGATTTTTGCTGTGGTTCACGACTTCCTTGGACAGGAATGAGCACAATGTACAACCCAATCGACCACTCTCCATTGCGTCTAAGGCATTGAGAAAGTTCGTGTCCGATGATCGTTCAGCATCTTTGGGGTTTTCAATTAGATCAGAATGGAAGCGCTTCAACGACGACACTAAGCCCGCGCAATTATTACATCCAACGAAAGGTTCTTCCATGACTGCAGCGACAGATTGGGTAGGTATGATGATGAGTAGATTTATACGGTAAGATCGAAGCCAAGCTGTGTGAATGGGGGCTAGCTAAGCCTTGACTGGCACACAATGGCCCCCACCCCCACGAATCAACAATCTGGAAGCTAACGGTCACGTTGCAAGCCCTTAGTGTCGCAGAAAGTGTAAAATAGACCATTTGCGATGGTTGATCGACATTTCAGGATCCGTGGGTGCCAGAAAGAGCATGCTTGTGCCATCGCTGGGAGTCGTAGTACAACAACTTAGCTTCGTGATCCGGATGCACATCGGTGGGTATCATGTAAGATGTAGAAGTTCAGATATTGAACGCCCAAATTCTCAATGACATTGTTATCAGGGTGCCCTAGTGATTCTTTACAAAAGCTATCTGTTTGTTTTATCGCAGGAAGTGTTAGTTATCTCGGGATAAGGGTCGGTCGTCTTCTTCAAACGCTTGCGAGTGTCTTTGACGCCACAACCATGATGAGCTAGAGGTAGTCCACTGAGGACACAAGCACCAGTGACAGACAGAAGTGGCTAAATTTACCGGCGGGGTGATGAGAACTCTTGAGGCTGGATGGCTTGGACCTACGCCTTGTCTCTGAGCAGACGGGTATGGGAAGTAGATTGTGACATGTTGATTGAGAAGAAAAGCAACACGTGTGCTCATCACTGAGATCTTTGAGTTTATCGATATTAGGAGCTCCAAGCGAGCTCAACCCGGCTGCGCAAATCTTGATTCAATATCTCCTGATAACATCACCAAATCTTATAAGTTTACCTAGAGTTCAAACAGGACCTGATCATCTGTGACGCTTGTTTACACTTCACAGGTTGCACGCTAGTTAGAAGATGTGGGCTGGATTCTCCCACGGACACTGCTCACCCGCTAACCTTTCGAGTCCAAGCTGTTATGCCACATGAGCCCGAGGTTGTGATCTGGCCGTCTCGTTGGAAATCATTCGTGTCATTCTTCTGGCTTTTGTATTACACGACTACTCTGAGCCTAGACGAACCTCGAGTAGCTCATAGTATCGGACAATATCGGATGTGTACATTATGACTCTGCGTTTTAATGACGATACATCAACAATACCCATACGGTTGACTCTCCAATTTTGGAAGCCGCAGCAGGTGCTAGATGGCTCCAGAACGCGCATATGTAGTCTACGGACTTTCGGCGTCTCTCGGCCAACTTTGATCCATCAAGATCGATAGCCAGTAAGGTATAGTCAGCAGGACTAATAACGTTCATGCGCCTAGGTCGGATTTCAATTTCAGCACTGAATGGGCAAATGTATCCGCCAAATGCAAACCTAACCGATAAGGGCGGTCGCAGACGGCTAGACGGCACGAGTCTAGAGCGAGAGACCATGATGGATGTTGGTGTCGAGTCGTGAAAACCTTCTCAACGCAGATTTAACAAGCTCATTATCCATTGGGATGTCCGAAGATCATCGGCTGGATCAGACTTATGGCTGGCATAGCCTTGACTTCGTGGGTTGTGTATCCGGCTTGCCGGACATCCGACCACGCGTCACCCCAGAATCTGCATGCGCGCCTTACATCCAGCCCGCACCGTCGGCCTCGGAATATTAAGCATTAGACGAAGGCGGGACGTCGCTTTGCCGTTATTCTGAGACTCAACGTTGTTAATTAGCTCCGGGTCGTGTGGGGTTGCCCGCAACCTGGAGCACGCGCCCTAATCGGACTGACGAGAATGCCGACTTCCTCACAGAAAACTGCTAGCTGACGGACATTAAGAAACCGGATTATGAGTCGACTAAGTAAACTCTAGTCATATGATGTGATGCAGTGTAAATCCTGTGACTCGTCATGGAGATGATCGCTTGGAAAGTTTTGGGTGGCTGTTCCTCAGCATGCCATGGTGGTGGCAGCTCTTGGCGACAGACTGACTGCTTGGCGAGACTGTTTAGACGACGAAGATCATATAGCAGATTAACGGACCCGAGGACACGGTATTCAGACGACGATCAGCCGAACTCCCAATGGATACCGGGGCAATTGGCCATACCAAGAACTCGACATCAGCCCTACTAGTATCTAACTCTCCAATCACCAACATTACGGGGATTTAATGTAAAATAAACGTACGGGAGCTTTAATCTTGCCATAGGGCTGCAATGGAGACTAAAAAGAAGCTTAAGAATTCCATTGCTAGTCAGGAGTCTAGTGGGCATCGTGGGAACGAAGCTTGGACTCTATTCTCCCCGCCTGCCGCGGTAGAAGCTGTTGAACGGAGAATGGGGTGTAGGCCGGCCCCGCGTCTAACATGGGAGGAGCCGCGAGACACCAGATGATCCTACTTTCACACGATTTACAACTGCGGGGTCTCATATTTGGCCTTTATGGTGCATTACTACCCGTCTGGAAACGCACTACGCAAGCCTTATGTTGCGTCTGCTACCAGACGGACACCGAAAGAGAGATCTTTTACCTTGGATTTCCCTTTTGGTCAGAGTTCGTCCAAGTTAATGAATCAGCCCACCGGTTGACTTGAGACTCGGCAGCCTCGTTTGTCGACTTGGGTTGATTCTAGCCCAATATCGTCCTTTCTTGCACAATCTGGCCCTTCGAACTCGGCTTGTGCGTGGCCACCTATTTGGTTGTGTCTTGATTGAATGGTCCGTCTCAATTCACATGCCGGTAAAGAATGGTGATGAAGCTTGAAATCCGTGGTTCACCTCAACAGATATCATCATTCAGTATACTTGAAATGGGTCCAACGGCGCCTACCTCCTCCTCAGCTGTACCGTCTGAGCGGATTGATCTACGAGAACGAACTCGACATATCTTGGCGTCCAATGTGGAATGTGACCCGAGAGTGTAAGAGAGAGGATCTCTTGGCATCAAGGTTCGGCCCCAAAACACATATGCGGCTAAACTTTCTTCGTTTCAACTCCACCCAAAAGCTTGTCACTTGTCAAGCTTCCTGACTTCGGACGAGGCGCGGGCGTCTAGACGCGATGTGCGACACGCGAGGAGCTTCATTCGCTAGAGCGAAACAGCCTCAAAAGCATCACGGCAGAGCCGCCAGGCATCGCGGAGCGTTCCGCCGGTGGCAGTTGCAGTGTCCGGATTTCCCTGGGGTGAAGTGCATGTGCCGAATCGACTTAGATGATGATTTGGAAGGGATATTGTCAGGGCTGGCGGATCAATAAAATGACTATATAAGTGAGTGGTAGTCGCCAGCTCCGTAGTTAGGAATTCAGATCATCAGCCTCTTCGTTCATCAGTGTTCTCTACGTCTTATAATATATTTCTTAGTAAAACCTCCGGCTAATACCATCAAGCCCTTCAAAATGCGCTTCACTCAGCTCATTCTCTCTCTCTTCCTCTTCTTCTCCTTCGTCGTTGCCCTGCCTTTGCCGGCATTGGAAGAGTCGGTGTCAGAAGACGGCATCGAGGCGCGTGCCAACAACAACAAGGGCAAGGGCAGCGCCGCCGGCAAGAAGAAGGAGGCTGCCGGTATCGACAAGAACATCAACATCCAGAAGCAAGAGTCGAAGGATGTCAAGAAAGTGCAGAAGGCCGAGGGAACCAAGAACTTCGACAAGTCCAAGCAGAAGCTTAACAAGGACATCGCCGCAGGACAGAAGCAGCGCGCGAAGAACCAGAAGAACGCCGACCCCAAGAACAAGCAGCTGAATGATGGTCTGAAGAAGGTACGTCGCATCTGAGGAACATTCAATCAGTGGGCGAGGACAGTGAGAGGTTAACTAATTGCTTGCAGGTTCAAGGCGCGCAGGCCAAGGAGTCCAAGCAGGCGAAGAGTCTGAAGGGCAACAACTCCAAGTCCGATAAGGCGACTCTCAACAAGCTTTCTGGGGAGTTCAAGGACGGCAAGAAGCAGAATGAGAAGAACAAGCAGGCTGTGAGTGCCGTGTGCCATTATCAACCCATCATAATGCTGACTGTAGTTTATAGGCTCTCAACGGCGGCAGCAAGAAGAAGGGTGGAAAGTAAGCGGCTTAGCGCAATTTGAAAACAAGCAGTCTTGGGTCAAACTATGGTCAAGGAGAAACACGGTTGAGATGGATATAAAAGAGGCATGATAGCAGGATTGGTGTACTCAAAAGTGTGACTGCGCGGTGCGCAAGTCACTGTGTAAGACTGCTCACTATACGACCAGGGGTGGACGACCAGGGGTGGAGTCTCTCAGTTACACCAGCAAACTAATCAATAAAGTGCGCACGTCAGAATACTAGTAGAGTCTCATGCCTCGCACTCATTCGATGACATGGTGCCTCGACTTTGGTACAAGAAATATTTCACTCCCTTTGCTGCAAGTAGTGCAATCACTAGGAACCACGACGCAGGAGGAACAAAGTCGCTTTCGGTTCACTGTGCGATCTTAACACCATTCTGAGTGGGCATGGTAGCGTAGAAGCCTGCGTTGGTCGAGGCTTTTGATGATGATGTGGCGCCAACGAGAGCGGTACCGGGCCCATTAAGATCGCTTCTGAAGTTGCGGAACACGTGTCGTTCTCGGCTCCGGCACACGGCCCGGAGTGGGGCCGTTTAGTCCCGGTATCCGGCTCCGACGCTCGGCACCGATGAAACGTGCGGTACCAGTCAGCGTATGATCGTAATGTAGCGGGGTTGGTTGTTGGAAACCCTGTGCAAAAGATTATGCAATATGAGATACATTGAAAGGTACTTTTTGTTGATCTTTCTTGTTCCCTATGAGTCTGTTGTCCTTATGAAGCTGCGTTGACCCTCTCTTCTGAGATTTTCAGCGACTGAGGCGGAAAAGCCCAAGAGCTCAATTCCAAACATGTTGAAAAGCTACAAACTTCACTCAAGTGGACTTTTCGTCGTCCTTCTTCTCCGGCTTCCGAGCCCAAACACCGTATCTGATAGAAAGTTCAGCCACACTCTTCTGCAACAAAAGCAAGACATACCCCAGTGGAATGGACTTACACGTCGTAGTAGGCATGAACTGCCTTAGTTTTATGCGCATTTCTGACCTCGGCACAGAAAACCGTGGCCTCTGCAGGTTCCCAGCCGAGCACACGAGTGAAGAGCGCCATGGACACCGCCTCGACGCCAGCCAGGGCGGTTTCATTTGTCCAGTGACCTATTTCCCGTAGTTTCGAGTCCTTGGGCCAATCATTAAATGGCCACTTAACGATTCTTTCCTCGATGTCTACGAAGCCGGCGTCTTCGAGCATCTGCTTAAACTTGTACGGGACGTTGATGGGACGGCCAATCTTGTTTGTGGCTTCGATGAGCATGTTGTTCCATTGGTATGGCTTGAAATCATCTGTCATAGTGCCGTCTTGACACTTGAGCGGCAGTTGATGATCGTGCAGCTCGATATAACCGCCTGGCTCGAGGTTTCTATCATTCAATGAGTACTTCCAAATCCCCTATCAAATCTCATAATGAAGCATGCTTGTGATGAATCAGAGGTTCATGTACTCACTTGTATGCTTTAGCGAGAATGTCAGGCCAATCGGAGAAACTTGCAATCATGGACCTAACGAAGATGAAGTCGAAGGGTTTCGACCATGTCCACTCCTTTTCGACATCATCGACCTCAAAGCTGCAGTTAGGAGGTACGCTAGGAATATTCGTCAGCTAAGTCGTGGTTAGCAAAAAGGCTGCGAGAGTACTCACAAGCCGGGCTGGATCGGGCTAAGATCCACACCAATTACCTATGGAAGACTTAGCGACTTTCGCATCTCGGTTGCTAAGGTAGAGAACAGACTTGTGCCTCAGGATGTTCTTCCGCTGTTCAAACATTAGCCCTGCCCGTTACCTAGCTTGACTAGTAGCTTACCGAAGTCCAGAGCCCAAATTCCTGTTCCTGTACCTATGTCTAAGACCCGCTTGGCATTGTCCTTCTTTGGGCTGTTGCAGAGTTCGCCGTCCCAGGTAAGAAGCCACAAGTGATGCGTGAGGTCTACAGAATCAGTCCTTGCTGCTAAGAGTCTTTCATGAACTAATTACCGAGGCGATCCTGCTCTCTCTGGAGGTAGTTTAGTATACGAATAGTTCTCGTCAGTAGGCGAATTAGCAGCTCATACCTCATCGTTGGGAAGAACATATTCTAGCAAAGATTAGTACTCAATCCTCAACTGAATCCGACATGTCACTCACTCCCGTCACTCATTCGATGGTACGTGCGACCGTTTTCTCGACGATAGTCAAGAATGGTAGACCGCAAAGACGCCAAGGATTCATCGGTAGACTGTGGTGTCAGCTTCAAGACTTGGAGCGACAGCCATGTGAAAACTCACGGCACCACCAATTGACGAGGCATCGTCGTCGGTGCGATCGACCTGGTCTCGGTCTCAGTAAACACAGACGTAACACGAGAGAGAGAGAGCAAAGGCCCCAGTGAAGTTACCTCAGCCGCTACAACTTGCTCGGGTTCAATCATATTCAGCAGAGTCGTGCTCTTCAAATTAGAGTAGCAATAGAAGAGAGAGGCCAGATGCAAATTGGCTGCTATGTAGAGAGGGGAAATGGGCTGGTTAAATGTGATATGGTGTCCCTCGGGGTAACACCCCCTTTTTGATGTCTCCATCCTCATGCGGCTTCGCCCCGCTTGATTGTTTGTTGGTTCTCTGAGTTGTCTCTCTTCATGATACAATTGGCCCATGATCCTTTCACCAGCTCGGTCTTGCATATGCGAGGACGGGTTCAACACCCAGCGGAGTATTTCCGGTTGAGCCGGGTTGCCGCAATAGTGAACATCCGCACACACTCAAGGCTTTGAAATCTGTAGCAAAGTCTGGGCATCCCCTTTTGGTCATCACAGCTATCTCTGTAAGACTGCACACTCGAACTGTTGAGTTTCTACCCACAATTGAGCGTATCCAGGCATGTCAGTCGGACTAAGAATGAGCAATGTGATTTCCGCGACATCACCTCAAGACAGACTCACATTATGGTGCTCGCTGAGATATTTTTAGTAGCTAAGTAGGACACAACCACTGAAAAAAATTCAAGCTACGGAACGAGTGCTGTGTTGACATTTATCTTGGATCGAGGATCAAATTGCGTACATCAACTTATCACTACTTCAGTTGAACAGTGTGCTTAGAAGCGTCCTCCTTCCGCCAGGCACCGGGATCAAATTCGTCAATGTGGGCGGTGTACTCGTCGCCGGCCAATGCCCAACCAAGAATACCTTCAAAGAGCGCAATACTCTTAGTCTCAGTCTCATGCTTCTCAGCCAAGTAATCGCCGAACCATGCGGCGGCACAATAGCCACGTCCCCGCGAAGTCATTGTCCAGACGAGAATAGTATCAGTGTTCTGAGGACTGCAAGTAGTCCTGCCCTCCTTTCATGTTGCAAATACGTACCACAATACCAGATCACGGTCTTGATACCGCAGGCCTTGGCCAGGTTGTAAAGGGTAGGCAGCGCAGGGTACAAAGTCTCGATGGGCAGGCTCAGGGACCCTCGGAGGAAGCCTCCCTTTTCGCAGTTCAGTGGTCGCCCGCTATGTTGAGTGGATGAAGAAAACAGGATATCGGTGGAAAGGAGGCTTAGGACTGCAAAGAACTCTTGCCGTGTGATCGTCTCTTCTCAGATCGATGACGAGGTAATCTCGACCCGTTTGTCTGCCCTGGAGAATCCATTGCAGCAGTTCGACACGCGTGATGACCGGAGGCATCTTTATTGAAGGCCCTGGGTACGCATCGTACCATGGCACGGGCGCAGGGGTGTTGTCGGAGTTCACTATCGTGCTAGAGAGGAAGATAGCAAGATGGGCGATGAATCCCAAAGCCCTTTCGTCTGAGGACACGGCGCCGGTATAAGTAGGACCATTAATACAACGGCTTACGGTTTCTTCTACTCAAGAGCCGACCAAACCGACAATATGGAGCATAGAGCCGTCGGAACTGGAAGTCCCCGCCCGTAATCCGCTATCTACGCAATGCTAGGGCGTCAAACGACACCTGATATGCCAACATGGACCAATCAAAGGTCCACTGATCAACGCAATACCGATTTGATTTTGCAGCCTGCTTGACTAGGGCGTTCAATGACACTTGATACATGATTCCGGTATACGAGGGGAGAGCTTGACTAGGATGCCACTGAGACAACGCGGCGGCACAGGAAAGACGTTGTGTCATCGGGAAAATGTCTTTTAGACTTGGAGACATCTTTCTCTAGTTGCCACATAAGGGTACAGAAACAGAGATAAGCTCTGTTTTCGATCTGGCAAGTCATGCAGAATTGCTCAGCTAAATTACGACAACGCTGCCCAAGTGCTAGACCACGTACATCAGTGGGTTGGCTCATACTCTCAACCTTCGTGCTTGACGTCTGTAGCATCATGCCCGAGCTTCTCATCCGACAACACGTCCGTCAGCCCCATGGAAGCCGCGATCTCAAGCAGACGGGTCTTCTCTTCGTGCGCCGCCGTGTCGCCAAACACCAAGTCCATCTCCTCCAAGCTCTTTCCACGCGTCTCGGGGACGAAGAAGTACGTCATCACGAAGGCGAGAAGACAGAAAGCGGCAAAGAACAGGTATGTCCCGTAGCCGATCGTCTCGAGCATGTCCGGGGTGACGAGTCCGATGATGAAGTTGCACATCCAGGTCGCGCTGGTGGTGATGGACATCGCTCTCGACCGGTTGCCGAGGTTGAAGATCTCGGAAGGCAGGACCCAGCCGATGGGGGCGAACGAGTAAGAGAAGTTGATGTCGTAGATGTAGATGAATGCGATACCGGCCCAACCTGCCGCCTTGTTCGAGCGGAGGGATTCGCCGAACCCGCCAATGATGCCACCCACAATGACAAGTGAAATGAAGGTACCAGCGGCACCACACAAGAGAAGTGGGCGGCGACCCACCTTGTCGATAAGGAAGAGCGCGGGCAGGGTTGAAAGTGTGTTCACGATGCCGTACACTCCCGTTGCCAGCAGACCGGACGTCTTGCCGGAGAGGCCAAGCTGAGCAAACATAGTAGGGGCGTAATAAATGATAGCATTGCAGCCCATGAATTGTTGCGAAAAAAGGATAAAACATCCGATTGCCAAACGCCTGAAGGCTGGCCAGGATGAGACAAGAGCGGCATTCTGTGCGGCGAAGAGCGAGATGCCCTTCTTGCCGGGGAACCGCTCACGGTTCAACGCCTCATCAAAGAGGACCTCGGCTTTGATTCCTAGGTACTCGTTGCGAAGAGACTCGGTATCGGGGTGCAAGCCGCGGACCTTGGCCAGCGCCGAAAGCGCCTTCTCCTCCTTGTGACGCATGAGGTAGAACCGCGGGGACTCTGGGAAGAAGAGCATGCCGATGCCCAGAACCAGCGCGGGAAAGATCTGGAGTCCAAAGGGAACTCTCCACGAGGCGTGTGACTGACCAGTGCATCCGTCAGGCCCGACATCGTAGCGGGGGTCGAACGTAGGGAGCTCGGGGGTGCCGCCGGTGTAGGGAATGTCGGGAGCACACCGGGTCCCACCGATATACTGGGTACCGTACTCGAGCCAGTAGCTGAAAAGAATACCCAGGGTGATGCTGAGCTGCTGCAAGACGACGAGCGTGCCACGAATGCGAGGCATAGATAGCTCGGATATGTACATGGGGACAATCATCGTCAGCATGCCAACAGCAAAGCCCGCAATGGCGCGACCTGATTTTTGATCAGCCATATTCAGTTTAAACCGGCAACTTCTGTGTTGACCCACCGGCAAATAGTAGCGGAACCTCGCTCGCAGCCGTCTGGAAGGCGGCGCCAAGGATGAAGATGACCACGGCAAGCAGCATTGAGCCTTTCCTTCCAAGCCAGTCGGCCAAGGGACCGTTGACGAGGGAGCCGAACCAGGCGAAAAGCAGCAGGGTCGACACAAACCAGCCCTTGAAAGTGCTGTCGAGGCCAATGCGAGGGAATGTGGCCGTGAATGACTCCATGGTCATCACGCCAGAGACCACACCTTGGTCATATCCAAAGAGGAAGCCGCCAAGTGAGGCAAACTAGAATCTCATGTCAACAATTTTCATTCGGCTATGGAAGACATATGAGGTTACACACCGCTGAAAGTCCAAAGATGTAAGGGTTCTCGCGGAGCACCCGCCAAACAGACTTTTCAGGAGTCACAACGTCGGTCGAGCCGCCCTGGGCTTCGGCGGTGACATGTTCACCTGCCATCTTTGAACTTGAAAGGGAAGCTGAATAGAGAATTGTGCGACCAACAGGTTGTCGAATCCGGGGAAGATTCATTTTTTGCGGAGGATTTTCTGGGGTACTTATATGCGGCCTGTAAGTGAAGGTCCGGGGGTGACTCCATAGAAGTCCCAGTTATTGTGGGCGAAAAGCTCCGGAGTACAGCAGTCCGGGCCAATGTGATGCTGGCGTCCTGCTCCGTAAACGGAGCCGATTCAGTAGGAATTTGCCGGAGGGAGCGTTGGTTTTCTCCACTTGTCAGTCGACAATGGTTCGGCGATCTCTCCCGGAGGTCAGAAATCCGGCGCAATGGTAATGCAATACGACGATGTCCTGCACGAACTCCGATCGGCTGGTTGAGTGGATGTAGATCTCTCATATCGAAACATTCGACGGGAAAGCCCAAAGTTACGACGTCGAACTTGATCGAATGCCTCACCTTACTTTACCCAAGAACAATTGAAGTCGAGTCTGGAGTCATGTGCGAAGTCCAGACGAAAACAGTCACCAAGCTGCGAGAGCGTGTTGAGAATCTTCTCGCTGAGCAGGCAATTTCTCGACCATCTTGCCGGGTTTTGATTGCGTTGGCCGGCGTTCCAGGGTCTGGCAAGTCCACCATTGCGGCCGCGCTCCTCGACGATTTGAAGAGACATGGAGTCGATAACGTTGCAGTCCTTCCAATGGTTCGTTAATCATCCTCTCTTGACAACTGTTTCCTATGCTTACCATGGGGCCGCTAATAGGATGGATTCCATTACCCTCGCGCCGTACTGTCCACCTTCGACGACCCTGATCTAGCCTTCCAACGACGTGGTGCGCCTTTCACATTCGACGCAGATGGCTTCTTGAAGCTGATAAGGCGACTCAAGACGGTGCCAGTGACGGAATGTGACGAGCCTCAAATCGTGATTAGCGCTCCTAGTTTCGACCATGCAGTAAAGGATCCTGTGCCAGACGCGATTGCGATATCGTCTCGAACGAAGGTCGTTATAATCGAAGGCAACTACACGCTTCTTAACGAGGATCCATGGAACAAAATCGCCGATCTTGTCGACGACAGGTAGGTTCTCGCCGGTAAGTTGCTGCCAAGTTTACGCTAACATGGGACGCAGGTGGTTTGTCGACGTCCCGACGGACGTGGCACGGCAACGGCTCGCGTCCCGACACCTGGAAGCCGGCATCGAGAAAACAATGGAGCGGGCCCTTTTGCGTGCAGACGAGAACGACGTACCAAATGGCGATCATATTCGTTCCAACCTGATTGAGCCTACAATCCGTATTCTGAACTAGGCAGCGTCGCCAGATAAACACCCGACTGTCTACATTTCCAAGTTTTCGGTCCCTGACCACCCCAAAAGACTGAAAAAGTCATCTGTTGGTTCGGTTGGCCATGTAGAGAAGTTCATCGACCAAGAGTCTGGATCAACAGTTGACCAGTTGTCTGACCCGGTGAAGTAGCCGGGCATTAGAATTTCGTCGAGGATGGTGGCACAGCGAGCGGCCAGTTGGTCCTTGGCAAAGACGTGACGGAAAACATGGCGAACTGTGTCGAGGTGGACTTGCCACTGGGGCGCATTGGGCGACTCCGAGTCAACAATCAAGACGAGTGCAACCACAAGGGACGCATGGAACAAGAAGAAACTGGACATGCATTAGAGCCGGCTCACGCTCAAAGACTACACTGTAGCTTTTCGATAGAGAGTAACTTACATTGAATACCATGTAACCAGCCTGGTAATGTCCCCATGCTTGGTGTAGTGGTCAATGGATGCGATTGATGCGATGGCGGCATCAACGGCGACGCTTCTGCACCGTTCGTCGGACGAGTTGAAAGCAGTTTGAATATTTCCTCTACTCTTGCTGACAGCTTGCTGAAGCAATAATTGTCGGAAAAGGATGATTTTGAGGTTCCAAAACCGCCACCAGAGCCGTGACTTGGTGAACAGAAACCACGATTCGACGGAAGGCCCGTCATAGTCCAACTGGAAATACGCGGGTAGCGACTCGGACCACTTGCTCAGCGTTGCGTCCATGGAAAGCGCACTCTCGGGTGATATGCCCGAGGACGACAACAACCGATTCGAAATGAAGTTGGAGTGGACGTGAAGGTGGCTCTGCATCTTCAGACCAGAGTAGAGCGTCGGCTCGTCAACTTCCACGGGTAGTTCGGTTGTTCTGCTCGTAAGGCTCTGTGTAAAGTGTCAGAAACGCAGTCCTCCCTGTTACCTCACCAAAGGCACTTACCACGTCGTGAATGTTAAGGACTGGCCGAACATCCATAGCTTCAGTATCTGGAAGTAGAATGGGCCTCCCGAAGGTGGTTGAGGCGCCGCTGTCGAATATGTAGAGACCCCACCAAACTCGCCGACGCATCTCCCGCTGCAACTTGTTGATGCGCCAGTCTGGCAGCTCTCGGTGAAGGCCCAGACTGAGCGACATGCGAGTGGCAAGCCCCAAGAAGTTAGATCCGGTGTTGGGCTTATTTCGTTTCTGGCTGAGGTTGCTGAGAAGAACAAGAGCTTGCACAAACTCAAGGTTCGCGCTTTCGAACAGGGACTCGTCTTCGCCAAAGGACAAAGCATGGCGATAGAGATCATCATCTAACTCGCCCTGGGGATCGTCCTGGCACCATGCGCCCAACGCGAGTATGGTGTGGAGCAGCATAAGCCATGATCGACGTTGCGGCCGCGGAATGACCTCGTGGAGCTGAGCCCTGAAAGTAGGCTCGTGAACGAACGGATATGCGCGGTGGTATATCGAGAAATAGCTATCGACGAGCCGATCGATAACCTGCCTAGAGGCGACTAGCTCGGACAGCTGGGAGGAGGATGCCACGGCGCTGAATCGTTCATCTGCTCTAGGCTTACTTTCAAGAAGCGGTTTCGTATGCCCAGTCAAGTTCAAGAGCGACCGAAGGAAAAAGACGCCTGCAGTTGAACCTAAGTCTGTGTAAGCCCTGCTGCAATCCACCCGCCCGCAGGTATCACTCACCCAGGTATCCTGCGCCTCTGGGCTCGACAGAGAGTGCTGCCATTCCGTCCGCAAGAGCATTGACATCTTCTTGCCAATCGAAGCCATCGTATTCTTCTGGCGTGGCTTCGGTAATAGTGTTACCGCCGCCGCTAGATGTCGTTGTATTTGGTTCTGAGGCGTGTGATGCGGGAGGTTCCGGGGTCTCTCGCATGCGGCTTTCTGCAGCAAGTGCTTGATCAATGTCGACATCTGGGAGCAGCTTCTTGAAAAGATGCTCTACACTGGCAAGACGGCTCTCGACACTACTCAAGTACCTTGAAACTGGTGTCAGCAAGCGAGGCAGAGCCAAGAAGGGATGTCAGAGGCTCACGCGCGAGTGAGAGGCGATCGTTGGGCTCTCCCGCTGTAATGACATGATTTGGCATTCTGGATGCAGGCATTGCATCTTGGTATCTCTTTGGAACACTGCAGAAAATGTTAGGCCTTATACCGCTTATGGGGGCCTTCACAGCCACACTTGATGATGCAGCTGGGATATCTACATACCTTGAGTTTTTTGAGCCGACAGTAATCACACTGGACATGTTAGTCAAAGCTGAGATATGTGAGGGTTACACACTCATACGTTGGGAATGCAGAAAAACGGAAAATGGAACACTCATACAGCTAGGCCTGCTATCACTGATGATGAACTTGATTTGCTCATGTTGGTGAGGTGTGGTTAGTCGGGGTTTGGGAGTGGCTGAAATCGGCACCCAGGACTGGCTGGACCTAACATGGAATTCAATGGACGGGAACCGCCTAAGCGCGGCGAAATGTTCGCCCCGCGCGGAGTGGGCCCGGGGCATGTAGCCCCCAAATCTGCCAGCAGGTCGCTGACTGGGCCGCTGTTACCTTCCAGGTTAGTCATTCACTGGACTGCACAGCAAATGGAGCTGAACATGAGCTAATTCTTGACCAGGGGGAATCATGGCCAGACCTCCCTCGGGCCAGCCCGTCGTCTCATCCGAATCCTTCACTCTACTCGGCAGGAAAGCCTATTACGACATTACGATGGTGGGGGGCCGAAGAGACATGTCTCTAGGCAGCCATATTATGTACCCGGCAAGTTGATGGATAAACGGCAGCCTATTTCCCTCCACTCATCCTTGGTTCGTATTGGATGAAGCTGCAATTCGATCCCTCAATCCCCCTGCATCCCCCCTGAATAGCCTCAGAAGCTTGACTGCGTTAAGAAATCGGCACGAGATTTGGCGAGATGTGACCACTGAAATCCAATGGTCCAAGGGGAACAGTAAGCTCTATGATCGGCATTTGCATTAGCGTCCAGCCCTAACGACTTCGTGGTTACCGCATCGAGGCTGCGCCCCCTTGGAATAATCTCTTCTAAATCAACGGCCCCGGAGGCTACTCGACGCCTAGGTATTGAGGTCATTGTTTGGGACCGAACAGCCCCGGGATGTCAAAAGCTTGTTAAGACAGCCAGTGTCGCCGTCTTTGAGGTTCGATTGTGCCCTCCATCCCCATCATCACAGTCGGGTCGTGCTCCATCAACCTCATCCAACATGGTGCGCTTCAATTTGCTGGCCCTCGCTGCCACCGCCCAGCTTGCCCAAGCGTGGCTTCCAAATGACGGTTCGAAGAAGCTATTGGATACCCGAGGCTTCAGTCTCTTTGATGGGCAAAACACCACCGACGATGGTGTTGAAAAGCGTTGGATGCCCGGTTCCGGCAAGATCAGGGGTGTCAACCTCGGGTCTCTTTTCGTCTTTGAGCCGTGGATGGCCAACACGGAATGGACTAACATGGGCTGTGGTGGTCAGAACTCCGAGTTCGATTGTGTCATGAACATTGGCCAGGACAAGGCCGACGCGGCTTTCCAGAAGCATTGGGGTTCGTGGATTACCCAGAGCGACCTCGACGAGATGATGGGCTACGGTATCAACACGATTCGGATCCCTCTCGGTTACTGGTTGGACGAGTCGTTGGTGGACAAGAACTCTGAACACTTTCCAAGGGTTTGTCTGCAAGTGGAAGTTCGCTCGGATTATTGGCTGACTTCAAGCAGGGTGCCGAGAAGTACTTGATCCAGCTTTGCGGATGGGCTAGTGACCGCGGCTTTTACATCATCCTTGAGTAAGTCGCGTCAGCTCTTGTGAAGCTTCTTCGACTGACAATTCCCAAGCCACCACGGAGCCCCGGGAGCCCAAGTTGCAAAGAACGCATTCACCGGCCAATTTGCGTCGACGCCCGGTTTCTACAATGACTATCAGTATGGCCGCGCCGTCAAGTTCCTCCAGTACCTAAGGAAGCTTGCACATGACCACAACGAGCTTCGCAACGTCGGCATGATCGAGCTTGTCAATGAGCCTACGAGCTGGGATTCAGCTGTGCCGTCTATGCGGAGCACCTTCTACAAGAATGCCTACAATGTCAGTCTTTGAATACATCGACAGTCCAGCGTTTTTGACTAACAAGACTTGCAGGCCATTCGTCAAGTCGAAAACGATCTTGGCACCACTGCCAACAACCAATTCCACATCCAGATGATGAACACCCTCTGGGGCTCCGGCAACCCGGTCGAATTCCTCGACAGCAAGTACTTCACCGCCTTCGACGATCACCGCTACCTCAAGTGGGCGACGAACGTGCCCGTCACTCACGACAGCTACATCTCGACGTCCTGCAAGGACAACCGGAACAGCGACTCCTCCGGTCCCACCATCGTCGGCGAGTGGAGCATCAGCCCTCCGGACTCGGTCGAGAACACGGATGGCTGGAGCAAGGACACGCAGAAGGACTTTTACAAGAAGTGGTTCGCGGCGCAGGTGTATGCGTACGAGAAGTCGACTGCGGGCTGGGTCTTCTGGACGTGGAAGGCTCAGCTTGGTGATTACCGGTGGTCTTACAGAGGTATGTCAACCCCAAACGTGAATGATCTGACTCAATATGATGCTGACGATGGTCTCAGACGCTTTCATTGCCGGTGTTGTTCCGAGGGACCTGAACACGATCGCAAACTCTGGTGTTTGCAGCTAGGGAACGAAGTTGTATCGCCCCTGCATGAAGATGCTGCTATTGCTCGGCAGCATATGTCTTTATGGATTTCTCGTATATAATTGAAGCCCTTGGACTTTCTTACATGACCATTCAAACATGAACTGATGTGCCGCTGTATGATACATTTTGGAGGTAACGTAACAAACTCCGACTAGTACTTCGCGCCAGGTTGGAAAGAGAATATTTCCCGAGCGTGTCGTTTGGTGTTCACCCGCATACGGCGTAGCTGCTGACGCCTAACTCAGGAAGCAACGGTCATGAGATCGACATTGCTACAGAAAGTTGATCACAAATCTTATGCGGATAGGCGGTCAATGTTCGGTGGGAAAAGCCACCCGTTGAGCCCGGAGCGTCGTGGTTATACTTCGCCCCCGTTGATTCGGTCCTTTGGTTGAATCCAGCTGTTCGGCTGAGCTCTTGTCTTTGGTTTATTATCGCTAATCAAGAAGACGCCGGTGTCGTACGGAAGGCCAAGCTTTCTGACCGGGCTACCGGCAGACTCGCGTGTTTAGAGGGCTGACTACAACGTCATGTCTCACTAACACATGGTCTACTTGCCCCTTCACCATCACTTTTGAATGTTTTGGGCAAGATTTCCTGTATCACTTTTGGCAGTAAACGAAGGGGAAGCCCGCATGTTGTCTTGTATGTCTAAATCGCAAACACAAAGTCTGTGACCTTTCGCAGGGTGGCATTCGACGTCCAGCCTCAGATGGCGTCGGGACATGCTATACATGACGTGCATGTGGCGTCTGCCACCCCTATCAAGTTAGCAGTGTCAAAGTCTCGGCGATGCCGGTCTTGTGGATATTTTCAGGGTCCTCCTGATGTCTTGACTGCAACTTCAATCAACGAAACAAGAGCTTATTCTTCTTGATTGACGACAACCTCGAGTTCTAGATTCCGTTTTCTCCTCTTTTACCATCAACTTCAGATGAACCCGTCGCGGGAACTTGGAAACTCGATCCGCGTGGAGTCGCGTGGCTGTATTTGTGGGTGTCGATGACTTGGACACCAACATCGCTACTGTGTAAGAATGCGATCAGTCGTTTACAGGTGGATGCGGTGTCACCTTGTGTGACGATTCGAATCAGACATTCCCGCCGTCCAGCTTCCCCAGATTTCTCTCACCGACGCCAGTTTCTCCCTTCCTTACTGGCCCGTTCCTTCTTTAGTCTTGTTTATCACCGGGGCCGATTTGTGGGCGTCGATCGGCAAGACAGCACCACAAGTCCGTGGCTTCCTTGTCCCTTTTTGGATTCACAGACATTGAAGAAGCAGCCGAGTAGCCCGGCTCATGCCACTCGAGGGGGGACATGCCACCCTGAGGTAAGAGCAATGCTCTACTTACGTCCAAGTCTGGGGACAAACGTTCCTGACGTGGAAGGCAGATCTGCGGGGTTCCGCCATGATGGTAGCGGCTCCCTCGCAAGCTGCCCGACTGACGACATGGCGGAGTAGGTGCAACTTCCCGAGATGTGGGAAGAGCAAAGCTGCAAGGGAAGGTAGGAGTCGGAACCATGCAGGAAAGTACTGTCTCGGCTCTCCTCCGTTTGCAATACCTATTTAATCCACCACATTCGTCAGTCAACCTCCCATCTCCATTCCAACTACATCCCACCGACATCTCATCCACAATCTCTCTTTGCTTTACTGTGCATCAGCATCAACAAGTATCATCTTCCGCGTTTCGTCTTCCATCACTCGTCAGCTATCCCCACTCCCTCACCGGCAAAATGAAGGCCTCCGCCGTCCTCGCTCTCGTGGGCGCTGCCCTGGCTTCAGCTCAGGCAACCACACGGTCCGCACCCTTCTTCCTCAAGTACAAGACCTGTCCCAACTCCGCGGAAACCTACTTCCTCTCTTGCCATTCCGGAGCAGGCCAGGCCGGTCTTTGTCCTGAGGGCTCCCCGGAAGGGCATTCTGCCCCCAGGGTTCACCAGGAATACTTCCTCAACGAGACCACGCAAAGTTACGAAAACCACCCTCTAGGCCTTCTGACATGGAATCTGCCCATCGGCAACGGCGACCCCGTACCCTCAGCTCTGAACCTCCAGCTCCAGCTTGTCAGCAACAGTGCCATTCCCATCTTCTCTCCCGGAGATATGGGCATCTACAGCTTCGGTTTTGACGACGATGAGAAACTGTTCCTCTTCAGCCGTCAGGACGATTCCAAGGCTGAGGCTAACAAGGTCAACTATGTCGAGGAAGCCTACTACCGCTGGCACGTCTGCTGGACCTATGTCGGCAATTACTACTACCAGTCACTCGTTTGGGTTACTGCTGGCGAACCCGTCAACCCGTAAGTTTACATCTTCGCAGAATGCGTATCGATTCTAACATGGATCCAGTACTTGCCAGGCTGTCACCGTGTACAGAGAATGGGCTCCCACGTCGTAAAAGACGTTGTCATGTTTGGTATCGGTCGGAGTGTTTAAGGGAACATGTGGTTCGTCTGCACTCTCCCAGTGCCGTGACGAAGACTTTTGGGCTTCTTGGCTTCTGGGGTACTCAGTCGATTCAAAACAGGGGCAGCTGCGCAGAGTGGAAGCAAGACAATGGCGATGGTGTCCTTCCTCCAGTATCAATAGCTAATATCTAATACGATCCATGATCACTCCGGTCACACTCGAGACTTTGAAAAATGTGACTACTTCTGAAATACTTTTGTCTGAATTATCTCCAACCCTTTGGAGTGTACACTAGCCTACGAATCACTCAAAGTTGTTACAAAACGGGGTATAATTTGAACGTCTAGGATCCCAAACGCCAAACACGCATGTCATCGACATGCCCGAGAAGATCTGCATCTCGATAAACAACAAAAGAAACGCCGTCGTCTCGACGGTGCATGCTCATCCTTCTAGGCCTGTAGCGACCTCCTCGGGCGATCAACGCTCGACCCCTGCTGCGCCGCCGCCTCCGCCTCCTCCTCGCCCTGCGTGTCCTCCACAAGGGCGTTGTTGCCGTCCTTGCTCCCCCTCGAATTCTCCGCGGACTCGCGGCCCTGTTTCCCGCTCCCGTTTTCGTCGGACCGGCGCGTGTCGATGCTGTGCCGGGTGGCGGGGCTCTTCTGCTTCTCGTCCGTCTTGCGGAGCTCCTTCTCGGTGCCGACGATCTTGCTGATGTCCTCGCCCTTGCGGATGGCGGCGAGGGTGCGCTCGGCGATGTCGACGCTCTCGAAGACGGCGTGGTTGACGCGCTGCTTCTTGGACGACAGGCGGCCCGCGATGCCCTTTTTCTTCTCCTCGGCCTCGAGGGCGTCCATCAGCTCGCGGATCGTCAGCCAGCCCGTGATGACCTGCTGGTCGACGTCCCGCTTGCGGTCGCCCAGCTGCCGCCTCTCGCGCTGGCCCTGCATGATGCGCGCGCGGCGGACGACGCGGTCGGGCTGCTTGCGGCGCTCCGTCTGCTTGACGATGCCCTTGAGGGTGTACCCGAAGGGGCTGATGATGGCGCTGAGGTCCTTGAGGACGAAGCCGGTGACGCCCATGCCGGTGCCCTTGACGAAGCCCTTGACGCCGTCCTTCTTGGCGCCGCGGACGGGGAGGCGGACGAGGCCGGTGGTGCCGTCGTAGATGCCGAAGGCGAACTCCTTGCCGGCGGCCTTGAGGCCGGAGCGGATGCCCGTGACGCGGGGCGGGCGGCGGACGGTGTCGTCGCCGTAGAGGCGCGGGGCGTTGTGGAAGCCCTGGGCGAGGGCCATGGAGAGGTCGACGGGTGCGCGGGCGATGGCGGTGGCCGTTTTGCCGACGCCCTCGCCGACCCCCGTGGCGTAGTCCTCGACGGGGTTGTCGACGGTGGTGGCGGTTTCGACCGAGGACATTGTGTCGCGGCGGTCGCCTTGTCCCGGTCTCCCGGAGGATGCGTTGCCGTTTGCCTGCGCGTCCTTGTTTTCTTCCTTCGTCTTCCCGTTCTGTTCCTGGTTTTCCTTTTTCTTGTCGTCTTTCTTGCCGTCATCGTCGCCCTCTTTCTTGTTGAGGGCCTTTGGTGGCTCGTTGTTGGTTTCCGCGTGCTGGTGGAGATCCCCGTTGGCTTGCGGGTTCTGGCCCTTGGCTGCGGTGCGCTTCTCTCTTAGCATCTTGAGCTTCTTCTTCTTCTCCTTCTTTTCCTTTCGTTTCTGAGATGTCTTTGCTATCTTGTAGGGGACACTGCCGATACCACCGAAAACATTGCCCACGGTACCCGCGATGGACCCTGCGACACCAGTCACCGGCTCGCCGGGGCCCTCGAAATCGTTCCACTCCATGTGGCGCAGTAGCCTGAGTTTCTTCCACGAAATCTGCCCCTCTTCGACAATGATATCTGCGGCGAGGGCACTGAGCTTGATGTTCGTCTTCTTCAGCGTCCACACCGCGGCCCGGTCCCTGAGCACGGAGCAGCGCATGGAGTTCAGTCCCTGGAGATTGAGATGGCGGTGGAACGAGCGCACGGCATTCTTCGCGCCGTCGCCCTCCAGCTCAATGTCCTTGGCAACCTTGGCGGCTCCCTCTTGAGCCTCTTCCGTCAGGCAGTACTCGATGCCCTCGGCGAGCTTCTCAGCGGTGAGGCTTTTGTACGGTACCGCCTCGGGGCCTGCTGAGCAGTTCGACAGGATGCTGCCCCAGAAGTGCTGGTCTCCAAAGAACGGGACGATCATGGTCGGCTTCCCGCACTTCAGGGCAATGGCGGTGGTTCCCGCGCCGCCGTGAATCACACAGGCCTTGACGCGTGGGAATAGCCAGTCGTGAGGGGTATTCTCGAGCATGAAGATGTTGTCTGGCACGTCCATCTCGTCTCCTCCCAGCCCTCCCCACCCTTTGGACACTAGAGCGCGGACTCCTGCCATCTTGACGGCATCGAAGATCATCTGGGTGAAACGATCGGCGTCATCGACGACGATAGAGCCAAAGCCAATATAGATGGGCGCGTCACCAGCATCGAGGAACTTTTCCAAGTCGCTGGGCGGCTCGAAGGACGATGCCAAGTCGAGGAAGACGAAACCGGAAACATCAATCTCATCTCCCCAATCCTGAGGCTTCGGGACGAGACCAGGGCTCCAGAGGTAAGTGAAGGGGACGTGCAGTCGATAAGTCGCACCAGGGGCCCAGAGAGTCGAAACGGGGTCCAAGCCCAAGGTTTTCACTCGAAAGTCGTTGACCAGATCGCCCAACCCCTGCCAAACCATCATCTCGACCAGAGGGTAGGAGATGAAATTGGTGTATCCGGGATCCACATTTGACTTCTTGATACTCGCCAATGGGTGGGGGAAGGCCTGCGTGGGGGTGTAGGGAAAAGTAAACATTAGGTGCAGAGGGATGCCGAGGGCTTCGGCGCAGTGGACGTGGGCGAAACTCGGCGGGTTGGCGATGATGGCGTCCGCGATGAAGGGATCCCTTTCTCCCATCATCTTGGCGTTGTGGACGTCCTTCTCATCGTCCGTAGCGTTGATACAGGCTCTCCAGAAACCCTCAAACATCTCCGCCATGGCCGACCTCCGTCGCCCGATGTCTCCGGCCTTGACGGCGTCGAGGGTGGGAATCATGCCTGGGTTCTTCACCATGAAGGCCATCAGTTCAGACGGGTCGCCGCCGACAGAGAAGAACTCGAGGCCGGAATCCTTCTCGACGAACTCGCGGAACGCCGGGTGAGTCGCGATGCGCACTCGATGCCCGTAGTCCTCCTTCAGGATCTTGCCGATCTTCAGGAACGGCTGCGCGTCGCCACGCGAGCCAATGACCATGATGACGATGTTCAACTTCGGCTTAGGTTCGCGGTCCGCAGTAGCCGTCGTCGTGGACGAGAGACGAGAAATGTCGGGGCGTCGGTCGTCTCCATCGCCTTCGCCCTCGTGAAGTGGCACGACCCGTTTGACGGCCTGTCCGAGAGCCTTGGCCAAGTACCCCGTGTTCGCCGTTTCCTTGACCGAGATTCTCAGACGTCCGTCTCTCTTGACTCTGCCTTTGGTGTTGTAGTCGTCGTTGCCGACGCGGAACCGGCGATATCGATCCTCGGTATCTTGTTGGCGTCGGGCTTTTGCTTTTTCTTGCGCGGCCTTTCTCTCGGCTGGCGTCGAGTCTTCGTCGTCGGAAGAATCGCTCGAAGAGCTCGTGGTGTCCGAATCTTGAGTGTTGGCCTGCCAAATAGCCCTGTTCAAGTACGACGTCCCCGCCCGCTGGGGGCCGGCTCTTGGGACCGGCCTGCGGCCAGGTGCTTCCGTCCTTGACTTCTGGCCCATGGCAGGGCGTTCACGGCCGTCGTTTGAGGCGGGCGACTTGGGCTGTTCGAGAGCCGCGGGATCTGAGGTCGTCTTCTGGGGCCGAGCCGCTTCCGCAGGCGGGCCGTTGGCGGATCGCGGCGATAGAGCGTCGGGGGGCGAGTCGATCTCAGGGGGTACGTATGAAGGATAAACGATGTTGTTATGACTGTCCTTCAAGACGGTGACTCGCTGTCCGTCTTGGTTCGTTTCGTCGACGTGGAGGTTCGAGGACTGCGGCGTCGAAGCCGCCTCGGAGTCCGCCGTCATGCCTAGGGCGACGTTCGCCGTCGGGATTGGGTTCGCCATGATGGCGTTGCTGTTCTTGCGGAGTTGCGCACCTTGATTGCTGGATGGTAGGTAGGTAGTGATTGCGTGGGTGGGTGAGTAGTTTTCGAGCGTGGTGTAGTTGCGGTTGTGATCAGTCGCAGTATTTCAGAATCGCCATGGAGGTGGTGTAATGGTAGGAGATGTTTTGGTTGATGAGGGCGAGGGATATCAGTGAAGGGAGTCGCGTCACCCTTTTCTTGGCGAATTATCATGCGAACATTGACGTACGGATGAGCCAAGAGGAGGAATTAGCTATTAGATGTGCAAGCTCAAGGTGTACGGGTAGGTAGGCTAGAAAGCAAAAAGAGGGAAAACAAGAGGCGAGCGGCTCAAGTAGCGCCGACGGCTCAGCAGCAAACCTAGATCGGGCCAGACTCGAGGGCCTCTCTGTTTGGTGCAGTTTCACGCCAAAAAGCAAGCTTCTGCAAGCCGACCTGCAGTGGTACGGATAGTGGTGCTGGCTTTGCTGGCTGCAAAAAAAAAAAGCAGCAGCAGCAGCACGAGCTGGAATTCCTCACCCCTGGGCCGATGACATCACCCTCCCCGATTGCCCACGGCAGCGGTTAATGAGCAGGGCCCACCCTTGTCAAAAAGATGTGAGTGGGTTCCCCTTCCCGGACCGTGCGCCGGAACTCACATTGGCTGGACCAGATTGGTTCGTGCTGGGGTAATCAATCTGGTTGGCCGTCGCCGGAGACTCTGCCCCGGTTTACAGTTCAAATCGACCATCCACCACTCTGAAAGTCAGCAAGGTTTCCCTCTTTCTGTGTCTTGAAGGCTACCTACAGTACCGCATCACATCGCACCGAAATTGACAACGCACCTCTCGATACTAGTCACAATGTCGGCTCTGGCCGGTCCATGCTGTCAGGAACAGGATGACGATTGGGGTGCAACCTCGGCGGCATTAGGGTGAGACGGGTTTGCCAGTTGTCTCGGTGCGCAAGATTGGCTCAACCCCCTTGATACTGCACGACCAAACAAATCTGCACGTCCCGACCTCCTTTCCCTCTTCAGCTCATTTCGTACCTATTCATTGATGGCGCCACACTTTGTTGTCGATTGGTTTTTGCTGAGCCAATGGGCTGAGTCGCTGGGCTACCGGAACCGCACAGCCACGTACGCCTCGCCACAGTTGACGTCTCCCGTCCAGGTCCCGTCGCCAACCATCCGCGGCACTTGGGCTAAACATCACGGCACCGCAGATCAATCTGGTTGAGCAGTCCCACGTCCTGTCGCAAAGCATGCGGCTCTCGGAGGCCCGGACCGGACCACTCGAGGTAACATGCCCGCTCAGATATCATCCCACCGCAGGGGGGGGAGGGAGGTCTTCATCAGCACAACTTGGGGGTGATAGGATGACACGTGCGATTTGCGCAACGCAAAGAGATGAATCGCGGTCGGCGCGCGCAGAATGTGCTGCAGGAAGGTGGAATGCTTTAACATGCGCGCCCTGGCAACGCATCGCTGAGCTCTGGGCCTAGAAGCTCGTATCACTTTCTCTGCTTTGACGTAAAGTGTCACGTTTTACCGTGTAGGGGTCCGCGCTGGTGCGCTGATCAGCGACATGTCTTTGCTATGATATCCAGGCCCTTCTGGAAACAGTCAAATACGGGAGCTGCCCAACCTCGCGTTTACTCTCGTGGTCCATCGCATCGCATCATGACGGTCGGATGGGTTGGCTGGGTATTTTGCTGGCCCTAGAGGAAATGGGCTTCTCAGCACATATGACCGTAGTGCCGCCACTTATTCCTTCTCAGGAAGGATCACCAGGATGGATTGCGACGTAGGTGTTGCCGTGGCTCTGAGGGAGTGGGCGTTATTCATCGTATACCAAAACCTACCGAAACCACCCGGACTGTTGGGGTAAGCTTGCGGCATCAAAAAGCCAGTGTTCGGCAACATCAAGGCCGGCCATGACGACGAGGGCTTTGGGAACAGTAGTTTTTAAATTGCGTGCTGCCCGTTGCTCAGCAGACTATGTGATTCGTAATTCATAAGAGACTCCGCCATGATCCCGCCCCGAAAATGCAAATCCTTCAGGTCAGAGAGCGGCTCGACTTGCCGGAGCCGAGGCTCTCTTGACATCCATCGACTTATAACACACACGCACACAAGGTTCACTGCAAAGGAAGACTCTTTAACCGCATGGTCAAGATCTCGAGTTGCGTTACCACCTCTCCGCCTTGCCCCTGGTCGTCGATCTCCTTCTTCTCGACTGCCGTCTGAAGAGTCTTGGCCGCATGCAGCAGCGGCTCAACGTATCGCTGCTCGACAGCACCGGGCATGCTTGCCGGTACCAAGTGGTGGAAGCCGGCTCCGGAGAATAGGAAGTAGGCAAAGTTGGCGAGCTGTAAGTGGAAGGGGAAGTTCTGCACCCAGTATTCCCAGAGAGCGGTGGCGTCTTGGTCCTTGAGGAAGGCCAGGTTCGGGAACAACGCGTACTGCAGGGTTTCGACAGCATCCGTGGTTGCAAATCTGTTCTTGAGCTTGCGCTTCTGGGCAATTATGATCTCCTCTCGCAACCATGTCACCGCAGAGGCTTGCAGAGCGGAGAAGATGCAGTTCTCGAGGAGGTCCTCCAAGATCTTGAGACGATCGCTGTCGTCGGGGTCGTCGTGCAGGACGAGACCGGCGAGAGATGTCGCCACGTTCCGTACGGAAAGAGACGGATGGAAGACGGACACCAGCGTCAGCAGATGGTGATAGACCATGAAGTCCCCGCTGCCATCAGTTGTTGATATGCGCTTGTAGTTTTCGAGCCACAGGCCCATGACCACCAGAGCTTCGGTAGTCCCTGGGTTTCCAACAATGCGGGCTTGAGGGTCGTCGCCGAGGAAGCCCTGCAAGAGCTTCATGTGGTCCGGGAACATTGTCATCTGAATCTGTTCATAGTCGGCGTCGAAAACCTCTGCCGAGAAGAGCCAGTATGCGACGAGACACCAAACGCCCCCGGTGGAAAGCTTGATGGCATCAGGGCTGAGAGCATCGGTTTCGATGGACAGGGGGCTGTGGACGATGGAACCTTCGAAGATTTCCTTGACAGACAGATCATGCACTCGAGTTAATCCGAGATCTCCTGCAAGTGCCTGATTTATCGTTAGCAGTTCGTCCGTCCGTGACATCAGATGAAAATGCTTACCACCAACTGGCCAACCAGAGCGTCCCTCGCCAAAAAGTTACCGTCCTCCTTGAAGGCGCGCAACATGCTCTTGCGAACCACCACGCGTTCCGGGTTGTAGAACTCGAGCAGACGGGAAGCCCATTCCATGCTCGTGCAATTGACATAGGCTTCGATTATGCAGGTGATGAAGGATTGCAGCAGTCGCTTGGTCGTCGCCGGCTCGGTCGGAGCGAGCTGTTGTGATTTTCCCGCCTCGGGATCAGGAGCATGCTTCGTGGGATCGCTTTTGCTGAAAGGAGTGTCGAGCTTGTTGCTGGACTGACGTGTGGGCAGCGGCGGGCGCTTGTCGCCGGACAAGGAACGGATGAGGGCAATGACGGCGGCCGTCATTTCGGGATTGCGGGGGTGATAGGTGCGGTAGACGCTCTGGAGGGTCGAGTGAACGAAGCGAGAAGGCCGCGCGACGTTAAGCCGTTTGTGGAGGATGCTGAGCATGCCGACAAGGTTAACAAAGGTCGCCGTGGTCTGCTCGTCGTCTTCCTCGTCGGTAGCCTCGTCGACGGTCTTCTCGAGGACCTCCAGCACCTTCAGAATGACCTCACGGGGGTTGCCGAGCTGCGCGATGGTCTCGAGACATTGCTCATTCCCTTGGATGGGAACAAGCATCTCGACCAGATCCCAGCCAATGTCCTGGGTGAGCTGGGCATCTCGAAGAATGTCGTTGAGCTCTGGCAAGATCTCAGGAGAAAGGACCTCGCCGATGATGGTCAGGTAAGTGAAAGTGTCGGTCGCAGGGGGTTTGGACTCGCGAAGAGCCTGCAGGCCCTTGGAGGCGTCCGCCATGGCAGGGGCGGTCGGAATACTGGCGGCTTCAATCATCAGGACTGATTTTCGGTCGCACAAATTTGTTGGAGGGATGAGGGTAAAGCGAATGACAGAACGATGGAGGGGGATGCGAAGGTAAAGAGGAAGAAAGAAGAAAAGAGGCTGCGCCTTCCAAGTTTCGTCATCGGAGCTTGAAAGTCCTGGCATGAACAAGGGTTCCAACTCGAATTTCTCTCCACCAATTGCATATATTTAGCACCTTTGCATTTCAGTAGCACCCTCTCACAGTAAAGCACAGCACGGCGCTCATCAATCTTCGCTGGGAATCGGAAATGGTGAGGTGCTGCAGGCCCAGAAATGCCAGCAGGTGCAGTGGGCGCAGCAGGAACCCCGCACTAGCCCTGATTCAGTGAGGATCCATCCGTGGATTGAGGTCCACTGGATGATGGGAAGCAGCAGGCACTGGAAACCCCACTGGAATCTGGCCCGCGCCCTTGCTGGTTAGTGCAGACGTGTCACCGACACTGAAGACTGGACGCAGTGAAACCGATCGGGACGGTTGGTTCCAGGCCGCCTCACCTTTACGCCGCAACAGTGGCGGGGAGTCCTGGGGCCCTGAGTCTTTGGGAGGTGAAATTTTGAAGCAGACCGGCTTGGCGGTGATTATCCCGTGTCCCGTGTGCCGTGAGGTTCCCTGTGCCTGTGTCGTGTGTCGTGGGCGGGACATTGTCTGGTGTTTTGTCTTGGAGTGGTCTGGCAATTGGCAAGCCTGGCCCGGCCTGGGTCTGGCCTGGCGGATTTCAGGAGAAGTGGCCACTGGACTGGAGTCTTGCTCTGCCATGTTGGGGGAGGGAGATCGGCTCGTGTTTGATTTATGCTTGACATTGGAACATGGAAGCATCCGAACAGACTGCGAAACTGGATGACCCTCTTCCCTTTAATCTGCGGGACGGAACGGGTCCCTTGAATCATTGAGAGAAAGACGACCCTCGCTGAAAGTGCGAATACGCATCTCGAAGACCTGCAACTGAGGTGGCTATCAATACTTTCTCGCCAGAGGACGGGCAGGTGATGGATCTTATCGATAAGCGGCAGAGCGGGTCAGAGATAACGACATGCACTCCACCAAGGTAACGATAAGACTTGGCGGCAGGGAGGCAGGAGGACCCTAGCGGACGGGACAGAGAGGTGCCCTCTTCCTTTTTGACCTAACTCTTAAATTTTGAAGAGACATTCAGCTTCTAGGCCTCTCACCTCGTTTGCTCAGACACCTACCTACCAAGAAATTCCTCCTACGGAAACAGCTCAACTCAGCTCGATTTATACAGCGTTTTCCACCCAAATGATCCATCAACACTGAGTGTCACCTGGCACTCCAACCTCCCCGCATTCGCTAGTCTCCCAGGCCCTCAACCATTACCACGTCGCTGAGGAGCGGCCCGGTACTTGACGACGCCCAGTGGGTCGCTACCTTACCACGACCCTGTACCTCCCGCGGGGTCGCAGTACTTCCCCTCGCTCCTCGCGGCACCCAAAATCGTGCCCCTCACCACTCGGCACATGTACTCTCATGTTACCGTTAACTCACGCCTTGGGCTCTTCTACCTAAGCTCACTCAGACTCGGATCAGGTGCGCCATCCCCGCCTGTCCCTCCCAACGCCGCCCTACCTCTCTCTGACCGACACTTACCGACCACAGCCTCAGCGGGAGTGACAGGCTGGCTACACCCGAGCTCAACTCAACCTCCTGTCGTCTCATCCCGCAACCTCACCTGCTCTGCCGCGGGGCCTGCAGACTCGCTTCACAGCCCTCGCCCGTCTACCTGGTGCAAACGGCGCTCCTGTCTAAGTGAGCAAGATGCGTAGGTTCTATCAGCTCCCTCCGGAACTCCGTGCCACTGTGGTCGAGTGTCTGGTCGACTACTGGAGATATGGCGATGAATCAGACTCTATTGCCGGTTACGCCTCCGTCTGTAAGGAGTGGCAGGCCATCGTTGAACGTTACAACTTTTCCTCCCTCCGCGTCACTCAATTACGCTTGGGCGAGTTCGATTCCATGATGGTGGGTTCTCGCCGCGGCCTCTTGAGACGTATCGAACTTCACGTCTCACTACCCACCTACGACAATGATCCCTGCGAAAGAAAGGAGACCTGGGAAGAGAAGGCTGAAAACAACATGTGCTTCACCCGAGCCGTCTGTGGCCTCTTTCATTCGATGAACTCTTGGACCCTCGAAGAGGCATATCGCGGGGGTGTCGACTTGAGTCTCGCTATCTCGTCACCAAGCGACCTTCGTAACGCAAACTTCGAGCTGTGGCAGCGACGCAGATGGAACATCAAAGATATCGGAGAGAAAAGGTTCGCGGATTCCTGGATAGACTTCATCGGTCATGACGAGGAGTTCGCCCGGACCAACTTTTTGCCATCGGTAAAAGTAATTCGCTCATTCACGGCAAGTCCCTCAAATCATAGGGCGTTGATGCCGGCAGCCCATGCCGACATCGTTGCAAGGCTGCCAGGCTTGCAAGAAGCTTCTTTCGATATCCTCAAAGATAGGAAAAAGGAGACACGCAAGATACACTTCAACCGTCAGTAGTCGAATTGTCGGGCGTTTCCTCAAACTCTCACTGACATAATTCACAGAATTCGCCGGTTCCATGACCGCATGGCCTCTTTCTCTGGAGAAGCTCTCTATATCGTCCAACACTGTTTCCTCATGGCGACAACTGCCCCATGAAGGCCTCGCAGAAGCTGACAGTGGTGTCAAACTGTGCGAGAAGTTGCGGAGTGCCGCGAAGCATCTCAAGCATTTGAACATCACCAACGTCGTCCGCATACGAGAGTTCCTGAAGCCCCACTGGCCCAATAATACTGATGACACGGAGGCGTTCATCTCAGGCCACCTCTACCAGCCCGCGTTCTATCGCCTTGAGACCCTTCACATCTCATACGGGTCCATCTGGTACAATACCGAATGGCACAAGCAAAGTGACGACATCAATGAGTCTTCAGACCTAGTCGACTTCCGCCAGGTCGTCTCGCTGGCCGCGGCACGGCTGGCGTACACGATGCCCGCTCTCAAGCACATGACCATCAAGCAGCGGCCCTTGATGTACGCCGGCAAGCACGAACTCGAGTACAAGGTCGACGGCACGACTGCCAGCATCACTTGGACAAGCAGCTTCGACTTCAGGCCGTGGGACAGGACGATGGAGGCATGGACCGAGGTGGCTAGGCGCTACGCCGGAGCGAAGCTCAAGACCTCCATCGTCACGAAGAAGTGGTACAAGGACGGCAGACCACCTCACATCCCATCTCTCACCTTTTAGAAATTTTTGTTTTCCTCTTCTCTGGTTTCACGGTATTGCTAATCTCCACGGAGTTTCTTATGATTTCTTCGGGGTTTTGTTTTTTGGTGGCTCATGCATCTCTTGGCTTTGATACCCAGGTTCTGGAACGACGGGAGTACAACACACACACACACACACACCCCGAGGCACGCTGGACAGAAGGCCGTTGACACGACGGTCATGAGGCGACGGACATACACACTTGGAGACCACACAGAGAATCGGGGAGAAGGCTTCTTGTACGGCGTGCTTCTAGGCGGGATGCATCAAATGACTAATTCAAATACACGAATTTCAAGATATCTTCTGTTGCCATGTGCGGCTTCTGCGTTGCACGATGAGTACGTAATCTGTGTCACTCCCTCACGTGAGGTCATGGAGAGGGGCAAGTGAGTACCTACGTAAGGTATTTATTTAATCAACATGAACCACGAGCTCGGACTCGAACGAGAGACCCAAGACACGGCGGCGTGTCTGGGGATGATCTTCATATGTGGGATGATATAGCTAGTACGGAAAAAGGAAGTTGTAAAAACGGGGTGGAAACGTGCTTCGCCGTTTGGCTTGCGAGAAGAAATGCGGCATGATCAAGAACTAAGACTGGTCGAAATATCACTTTCACTGTAATTTCGGAAATATTGTTGTTCGTGTAGAAAAGGCCATACGGACGTAGCCTAGAGCGCAGGTTCGGTATCTGCCGCACCGCCCATCCTACTCCGTCTGACGCATTTGCTGCGTGGAAGTCATTACATGTCGCACGTAACCAAACTCATAACCTTCACCTAACTCGTCTTGTGCGGACAACAACAAGTCAAATGATGCCAGTAATGCAGTGAAGGTGTTGAATTCTGTTCGAACGTCTCAAAAATGCTATATCGCATCCCAGCCGAAAACCGTGTAACGCCCTATTTTCCCCATACGCCTGAACCCGGAAAAGCCTCCCACCGATAGATATATCACCGATATATAATCAAATGCATACACATCTACAACATTTTCGTCCGTGTCGTTACGACAGCCGCACGCTTATTCGTCCTCGTCGACCTCGATGACCCTCTTCTCGCCCCAGCTGTACCTCTTGCGCGTGCGCAGCATCCAGCTCCAGTGGGACCAGGGGTCGTCGGCGAGCTTGGTCATCTCGACGACGTCGCCGTGGCCCTCCCAGAGCGTGGTGAGGCCGTACTCGATGGCGAGGCGGGCGTACTTGGTCGCGAGCCAGGGCTCGCCGACGCCGTTGTACTCGATGGCGGCGAGGGTGTAGGCCTCGCTCAGCAGGCTCCAGTTGTGCTCCTGCTCGTAGAGGGAGATGAGGAGCTCGGCCATCTGCGGGGTGGCGCGGGAGGCCGGGGTGTAGTCGTTGAACTCCTCGCGCAGGAGGGCGATCTGCTCGATGCGGGCGTCCGAGGCGTCCGTCTTGAGGCGGGACTGCATGCAGTGGTGGCAGGAGCAGTGGAAGCCCCAGGTGGAGTGCAGGCGCTCGCGGCGGGCGGCGCGGGACTGCATGGGGTCGATGTAGGAGAGGGTGAGCTCCTCGCCGGGCATGATGTCGCGGATGGCGGTTGTGCGCTGGGTGAGGGTGCGGGGGTCGAACCAATAGTCCACGTTGGGGCGGCAGTCGTGGTTCATGCGCGAGGCTGTTGTGGTGTTAGAATCATGGTTTCCGATTATGAGAGCGAGGGAAATCTTACTGTTCACGAAAACGGCGTAGAAGTCGTCATCACGCTTGGCATCGTCCATCTCAACATCGAACGAGTTCGTAACGAGAATCTTGTCAACCATGGACAGGTGGTCGCCGCGGTATCCGTGGGAGGACATGTTGAGCCATTGGCTGCGGTGGCTGAAGGGAAGGAAGTCCACTGCCTGGGCCTGCATCGTCTTCATCTGCTCCGGCGGGACGTTGGCGAACGCGGCATAGTCGATGAGCAAGCTCGCCGTCTCCTTAATGATGACCTCGCCCCTCTCGATGCGGTGCGTGGCGACCAGACCATACTCCTTGCCGGGGACCTCGGCGACGTGGTACTTCGGCAAGGGCGTGTTCGTGCCCTCGAGCGTCTCGGGCTTGGTGAAGCCCCAGCTGCGGGTGATGTGCTCGGCGCGGTCCTTGTCGGTGATGATGGAGATGCCCTTGCCCGCGTAGGTTGCGCTGTTGTAGATGCAGAACTCGAGAGCGGCGGTGCCGTTCTTGAAGCAGGGCGTGTTTTTCGTCCAGGCGAAGCTCGAGCCGGAGCTCGTGAGGGGGCTCTGTTGCGAGTCGCGGGAGCTGGCGAGATGGACGCCGTCTTTGTTGCGGCAGATGGGGTTGCTGGAGGAGGCCGTCAGGAGCTGGGAGGAGATGCAGATCTCATCGGATCGAGAAGAGATGGAGTCGCGGAAGGCGAGGGCGGAGCTTACGCTCAGTAGGAGGAGTGAGCCCTTCATGATTGCTGCCTTTTTTGAATATTACAAACGATTTCTGGTCCTGCCTGATTGTGATCTACACAACGCCAAAGATGAAGTAGAAGAGAAGAAGACTGAAGGAGAAAGAGACGCTACTTCGTCCCATTAATCTATGCTCAACCCCGAAACTATCTTTCTGGTGGAAAGGAAGAAGGGCGGGATATGGGATAATATAAAGTCAAGCAGAAGAAAAGAAGCAAGCGGCGTCAGGACCCTTGGCGCTTCGACTTGAAGCATGGCGGGACGGGGTTCGAGCTCGGCGCAGGCTGGGCTGGACCAGCGTTTGGGATGCTCGCGGGGGTGTGACATGGGGAGGATTTGGCGTTGGTGGTGATGGGTCGCGGGTGCGGGAAGGACGTGACAAGGTCCGCGAGCTTCGTCGACCCCGGAACCTGGGAAAGGTTTGGCTTGCGTGCCTGTGCCTGGTGTTCATATTGCTGGCTTTTTTGCTGCGTACGAGGTACAGAATCTCTTGCTTCTTCCGCTGCCCGTAAGTGCCCGGTCTGGCTAGTCCGGATTCTGATGCCCCGGGGGAGGGAACGGAGTGGTTCTCGTCTTGTCTTCCCATGTTCGTTCATTTGCTTGGTAGCGCATCCCGTGGCCCCCGTGTCAATCCATCATCCCCAGAACGAGTCCCGAATCAAGAGAAAATGCGACCCGCCTCGGTAAGGTTGTCTTGTAACGAGAGAAATCAGGGAAAGGCTAGGCGACTCGTGAAGCCGTGACGGCCCCGGCCCAATGGGACGCTGGGGATGTTTGCTTCGTTTGAGGTGCTGGAACCGGGGGGCGTGCTCGCCAGCGGCGCGGGCTATGTTTCCTGTGTCAAGATCCTCGTTGATGGGCGGTTCGGAGGAGGGAGGTGGTTGAATCAATGGGGAGGGGAGGGGGTAAAGGGTTGTTGCGCTCGTGCTCGTGTCAGATGTGTAGCAGAAGCGACTCCATCTTTTGCTGTGGATGTGGGGGGAGGGGGGAAGAAGCTGCTGTTGCAGATCCAGGGGGTGTCAGATTTCCCAGACTCCGGGTGACATCGTCGCTGCTGATGCTGCAGCTGCAGGACGAGCTAAGAGCAGCTAAGCACCTGAAGCTAACATCACACCCCTGCAACACTGCACCCCCTTGGCTGCATGGCAATGTTTCCAAACAGCTTCTGTGGGAGGTGTTGTCGGGCGCAGCCACGAGACAAAGCAGGGCAGGCAGAAATGTCCCGAAAGAGTGTAAAATGTTCGGTTTAAAGTTAAATTTAAAAAGATGGCCTTGGCATGCGTGTTGGGGATTTGTCTGGTCTGGCTTGGGGTCCTTGGTCTTGTCTCCTGCGATGTGATCCACCTCCTTGCCTGTCTCTTACTCGGTGTCTCTTCAGTGAAGCTCCATGGAGAGTTTTTAATCCCGTCTGTCTCCTGAGAGTACAGATCGCAGATCAGGCAAGAAAGGAAGATCCACGACATGCAAGGTCGATGGACTTGTTCCTGAAAATAGATGCTACCGAGATTGTCAAGGAAAGAAAGTTGAGACGAGAACCGCGGATGCGCATGTCAATGGGCCCCCCTGCGCCTTCATCTTTCTTCATCACCAACGTGCCGCTTTACCGGACAGCCCAGCGCCACATTCGATACGCGTGTCTCCTTTACAAATAATACGCGACCCCGTCGTCCTTATTCGGTGGAGCTGTCCCGGAATTCCACATACCGCAGTCGGTCGGGTGTTCTTGCCAGCAACTTGTTGGGTGATCTGTCATTGCGCAGGCTGTTTTGTTGGCGAAAGCTGAATCGCTAAGCTTATTGCTCCTTTCTGTGAGCCGGACCGGACTTCGGTGCTGGGACCCACCTCTCGGAGGCGGCTCTGGAAGGACGGTGGGCCCGGTCTCGGAGCATCTCTGCGGACATGTTCGGACAATTTGTGAAGGAAACTTTTGGAATTCGTGATGATTTCTATATAGGGCGGACACGGGAACTCATGCCTTTCCGTCACTCAAAACGCCGCCTCTCTTCCGGTACTGGTCCGCAACGCTCTCCAGCTCGACGGCCGGGAACCGAGGGTCCTTCTGCCACGGCAAGAAATCGCTGCTCGCGACCATCCACCTCAACACCACGCCCTCCATCCGCCTCCTTACATCCTGATACTCCGCGACTTCTGCTAAGTTGTGCAGCTCGCCCGGATCTCCCTGGCGGTCGTACAACTCCGCCGGCTCGTACAACCTGTAAATGAACGCCCACTTCTTATCACGACACGACACGCTCTTCCCCACGACCGTCGTATCCTCGTGTTGCAGCGCCGCCTTGATATCGTACGGATACGGCGCCTGCTCCAGCAAGGGCTCCTCGCTCGTCAGGAACCCGCCCTCGGTGAACGCGAAGTCCTTGTGCTTCAACACCTTCCCCTCCCCGTCCTTCCCGGCCGCCGTCAGGATCTCCGCCAACGACGTCCCGCAGTGGGGAAAGTGCTCGCCGACGCCCGCGAACTGGAGCACCGTGGGCACGAGGTCGACCATCTCGGCCATCTCGTCGTAGGACACGCCCCGCGGCAGCCCCGCGCCGCCGACGATGAGGGGCTCGTGGGTGAGCGAGTCGGAGAGGCCGGAGGGCCACTTCTCGATCATGCCGTGGTCGCCGAGGTACTCGCCGTGGTCGGTGAAGAAGAGGGTGACGGTCGAGTCCCAGTGGCCGAGGGCCTTGGTGCGCTCGACGACGCGGCCGAACTGGTCGTCCAGCCGCGAGATCATGCCGTAGTAGGTCGCCATCACCTCGGCCCAGATCTCGGGCGTCGCGCGGTGCGTGCCGTAGCGCTCGCGATTGAGCTGCATGTAGCGCGGCTCGTAGCCCGTCTGTACGTCAGTGTCAGTGGAGATTGCTGCTGCGAGAAAGGGAGCTGGACGTACCTTGTCGGAAGGCTTGGTGGGCTGTCCCATCTCTCCGCGGTTGTACATCGAAAAGTACGGCTCTTCCACCTGGAACGGGCAGTGCGGGAAAATGAGCGGCATAAACAAGACCCAAGGCTTGTCAGTAGGCGGGTGCTCCAGCCACTTGAGCGCGCCCTTGACGACCGCATCATCGTAGTCGAGAGCCTCGTTGGGGTTTCTGAGGCCCTTGTAGAAAAGCCTCTTCCAAATGTCCTCCTTGTCCTCGGGTTCGGCCTTACCGCCCCCGGCAAACCGCGGCACGAACTCGGGCGTCTCGAGGAAGCCGTACTCGTCTAGCGACATCTCAGTCACTGTCGGCGCAAAGGTGTCGCCGCGTGGCGCGAGACAGGCGACGTGGTAGCCGCCCTTTTCCTTCAGAGACCTGAAAAGGTTGGGTTCCCAGGGCTTGATGAGGTTCTCGAGGGAGCGGTGGCCCGAGACGTGAGGGTAGTTGCCGGTGAACATGCTGCAACGGGACTGGGTGCAGACGGAGGCTTGGACGAAGCAGTTCGTGAAGCGGGTGCCCTCAGCTGCGAAGCTATCAATGTGTGGCGTCTTGACTGTCTGTTGTTCCGTTAGTATGGTGAACTCTTGAGGCGACGAGATGGAGCGCTTACCTTGTTGCCATTGCAGCCCAGAGAGTCGTAGCGGAGTTGATCCGGCATGAAGATGATGAAGTTGGGCTTGTCCACCTTCAGCCCGCTGGGCTTAGGTGGCAGCTCATATGGAGGAGGGATTTCGGAAGACGGTGCCATATTGACGACTGTGCAAATGCAAATATGGAATGCAGGGCCCAAGTCAAGCACTGAGAGGCAGCGTAAGTTGAAGACTCGGGAAGTGAGGTCTGCATTGATCGCAGGAGCCGGCCGCCACTGAAGATATATGGGAACACGAGCTCTGCCCCACGATCCCGCCTTCCCCAGGGCCGTGACACGTAAACCCACATCTCATCTCATTTGACCCAATGCGACTGGCTGAGATGCAGTTCGAAAAGGCGATGCGCATCATGTTGTCGCACAGCCGACACCCGTTGGTGATATCCGGCGAGATCCGGCGAAGGTGGGTCTGAAAACCGGGGTCTCCAGTGGCTGCGGCGTTGCTCGAGAGTGCGTCGACCAAGGTGTGATCTGACTCGGGGATTGACGACGATCTCTTTGCAAAACCTGGTGATATGTCATCAATTTGCGGTGATCAACTGATCAACGGTGTCAGTTTACAGCCTTGTAGATCCATCGAATAAGCAACGTCCATCTCAACGAGTGATGACTTCTCTGTACCGGCTGGATGGATGTGGCTTACCGCTCGCGTGCATCTGCCACGCTGACTTCGATCCAGGCCACGGCGGCCAGCCGGTAAATGAGATGAACTGCTGCTGTGCAAATTCCCGATCAATTCTTGCAGCTAGCTAGTCAGGAAGAGTAGCTCCTGGGCATTAAGTTGGACAAGACCATCACACCGAGATGGTAGTTAGGCATGCGGCACTTTCGACCGGGCAGATTGTACGATAATTGGTTGTTTGAATTATACAGCATTAGAATATACGGATATTCTACAGCCCGACGATCGCCTACACCACACGGTGATTCCTGTAGTTCACACGCGGGATAGGCCTCCCGGGGTAGTCGTTAAGTATATATACGTGATGTTTTCGCGCCCAGAGCCGTATCCAAAAAATGTCCGATGCACGACCAACTCCTCAAACGCAGCCGGCCCTCCGTTTGTGGATGGTGCACAGGATCAAAGTCATCGGTGTGCGCAGGGTATAAAGTGTGTTTCGTCGAACGCCATGCCATGAGAAAAAATGCTGAATAGTTTGTACAGCGGGTGCCGATCTGTACAAGAGTTGTCCGGGCAGTTGGACACTTGAAGTTGAAAACCGGTGAAATCGTAGTCCGGGGATTTAGTTGAAACGCTCCTTCTCGCGCAGGCCGCCGATCGAGTCGATGTCGACAGAGTAGAACTGCGATTTGCTGTCCTTCTCGTACGCAGGCAGCTGCTCATCGCGGACGGGCTCGAGACCGACGGAGCCACCGTCACCGACACGAACGACCAACACGCGGCCGCTCTTGTGGCGACCACCCTCGTCCTGCTCGTCGGGGAAGGTGATGTGGATCTCGGGAACGTTGTCGGGAGAGTGAGGGGCGGACTGGGGGTTCTGGAGCATGGGAGAGCGACCATCCTGGCCGATGTACAGGACGCTTGACCGGCCGTCCTGGCTCGTCTGGATGGTGAGGTTGTGGGGGTTTCTGCCGCCCTTGACCTCTTGGTAGGCGGGCAGCATCTGCTCCTGCATGCGTTGTTGTCTGCGCATGCGGCGCATGAGGAAGAGTGTGGAGATGAGGAGGAGGGCGAAGAAGATGAGGGCGAGAACGACGATCATGAGGTTGAGCATGTCGCCGCCATCAGAGGCATCGCCACGGCGGACAACGATGTGAGAATCGCTGCGGCGGATGACCGGAGAGGAGTTGCGGGAAAGGAGGTTCTGGATGGAAGGCATTGTGTCGGTTTCGTGACGCTTGGTATTACTGAATGTCCCTTGTAGCGGAGTAGTCGTGGGGTGGGAAGGGAGCGGTATTCGAGGTAATTATTAGAGAGGGAACGAAGCTGTAGAGCAGTGACATGTTAGCATCGCGAAGGGAGTACTGTTGGCGGTTGTTTGAGGGTGCGGCGGCATGTAAGACAATCTGGAGCATTGTCAGGCAACACAAAGGGACCCATTCCGAGTCTCCCTGCTTTCACCGGCCAACGGTCCAGGGAAGTCTTTTCGAGCGTTCGTGGGGTGGTCGAAGGGGTCTCGCACGTACGTAAGGGATTAAGTTCTCTCTTGGTGGGCCGTCAGAAGAAAGTCGTAAAGAATGCAGTTGTCTTTCGTGTCGTTTGTGTGTTATTTTTGGATTGGTGGTTTTATTTTGATGGGTTTTCTCGATGGTAAGGTATCGGAGGATAGTAGCGGTATTAACGATTGGACGGAAGACAGCGAGTGAGTGAAAGCTGGAATTCCAAAGGGGAAAATATTAGGGAATGACTGTAGGGGTTTTTTGGTAGAGAGCGAGTGACAACACGGTCCTGCAACGAACAGCAAGGACGACGACGATTGAACAAAAGTTGTTGAAGAAGAAGGGAAGGAAAGAAGAGGAGAAGAAGGATCAAGAAGGGAACGAAGGAGGGATATGTCCTGGAAATGAGCGACAGGGGGTGTCAGCCTGCTGAGCCTGGACCAGAAGTGTGCGGTGTGGACAGTTGGTGGTGTGGGCGAGCACTGGGCCGCTGGCTTGCCGGGCGCCGGGCATTGGACGCTGGAGGAGCTCGCCAGGAACGAACGATGGAGCCATTCCCATTTTGGGAAAATAGGAAAATACCCATGATGCCATGGGAAGGATTCATTGGCCTTGTATCCATGTCGAATGTAATGCAGCTGGACTCGTACCTACATAAGCACGCGCACAGCACAGGGCGGCAAAGGCCCTCCTTGGGATTGCGTTAGTGCATCCCGTCATTATCGAGGCACAACTCGACCAACGGAAGACTCGACTGACGACTCGGCGGGAAGGAGAGAGGAGCGGAAGGTGGCTTATTGGAGCCTCCCACCTTCCCTTCCTCGGGAATCCATAGGAGCATGGGAGATTCCCCGTTGAACCATTGGCAAAATGGACCTAGACCCGGGCGATAACTCCATTCTGGCCAGCACAGCCCATGGTAATCCTTGGAATGGAGGCATCGGTCCAAGATTGAGCCCGCATCTGACAGGCGCGAACGATTCGTCAACGGGCGGCTGTAATTTCCGCCATTGACCAATCCAAGACATCTGTGCCTGAAAAGAGCGGGTCTACCCTAGTAAACGCCACGAAACGGCGCCGGTTATTGGACGGCCGATGGTCGTTTCTGAACTAAGCTCATTGGCCCCCTGCATTTTGAAGTGGCCCGTGAGCTCGTGTGCAAGAGTGAGCCTGCCTCTTTCCTTCTCCTCTTTCCTGGATTTGCCTTGCCTTCCTTGCGCCTGCCTTGCCTTCCTGGCTGCGCTTGCTGGGCGGCTCTGACGAAAAAACCTGGGACTCCCCTTTTTCTGAGCAATCTGGACTCGCAAATCAGCATCCACTGCGGGCTCGTCTTTTGTGGGGCCTCGAGTCCAACACGCGGTCTAGCGTCGTGGTGACATCCATTTCGAGAAGGCAAGAGCGTCGGCAACAACAAACAAGTCCAAAAAAGAACAACAATCCTACGGCTATCAGCCATTATCCATGAGTGCATTCATTCATCCATCCACCTTTCTCGTCATTCAAAGCATTGTCGAATCTCATCTCTCGCTCGGCTCTCCTCTGCTCTCCTCCCGGTCAACCGTCAATCGGCCTTGGGAGTTGGTCGTCCTGGCGCTCGCTTCTCCTTCCCCCCTCTTCTCGCTTCCTCTTTTCGCCTCGTCTCACATCGCCTCGCTTCCCCTTTGCCCTTTTTCGTGGCACCTTATCTGCCGCTTTAAGGTCATGGGAAATGCACTGCGGACAGCGGCGCTTATTCCACTCGATCTCGACCGCATCTTGCAATCACGATAATCAGCCTCTCCTATCCGCCAGCCTTGGCCCGGTCTGCCTCCTGAAGGTCTTGAAATGACAACGACACGCTGACTGCTGTCCATGGTCATGGTCTCTTGCAAGACCCACGATGCAAATATCAAAACCAACTTCCTGCTTTACCCACGGCCCTCTCCCTTTCTTCTTCTAGAAGGACATGCGGAACGCTCTTCATCTCTCCGGCTCTTCTACCTTTTGGAGCCGGCAACCTCCCGATGCCAGAAATAGCTTCAACGCTCCGGTAATCAGCTCCTTCGGTCCATGCTGATGGAGCACGGCCCACATCACGCCTCCAGCAACAGAGCCTCTCTATCCCAGGTCCACGTTTCTCGTTGCCCTATGCACAAAATTACACCATGCGAATGGACGTGTCTGGGCACTTCAACGCCCCTTCGGCGCCCACCGTCCATCGCCAGTTGCACAAGAACAACAACTGCAAATTTCACCCTGTCCGGGCCACAGCGATCTAAGCATAGCCTTTTCACCGGCTCCGCCTCCCGGCTCTCGTTGTCGCAGATCATCCTTTTTGGGAAGATTGACGAGAATTTTCTGGAATTGCAGCCCCTCTGCAAGAACGACACGAGGCGTTCATCTCCTTCATTATTACCGAGCCTTATGAAAGAAAACGACGTTGCATTCCCGTTCGGTACACCCATCACCTTTCATCTGAACCACCCATGTTTCTCCAGGTCCGATGTAATGCTGAAAAGGCCCGAGCTGCTTTACCCCTTTCGGACCTTACCTTAGTATCCGGCTGCCTCGGCCACAATGGACGCCACACTGTGGCACTGGACCTCGGCATCTTTAAGGTACCTTCCGGCACACAGATGGGATGGGTCCTCCGTCCCGTCTACTCCACCAGAGATAGGTATCGCCGAGTGGACAGCCGTACCGACGGATCGTCCCCACAACATTCCGATAAGCGGGCCCCGGTCCCCGAACCACCGGAGTATCGTATGCCGGTCCGAAGCCAGACAAGGTTGACAGTCGAAGACGACGTTGGCGTCAAGAAAGTCTACTATCCTCAATCCAAATCCGCTCTTTGATTAACAACTTCCTGGACTGGACTGGAGGCTTGGAAATAGGATTCGATCGGGACGATGGCCACGCAGGAGCGAACACAAGCCTCAGCAATATCAAGGAGTCTTTCGGTCAGCGGAGTCGGCAGTAGGAACGCGGAATCGAATCCATGCGTCTGGGAGAGGGCGTAAGCAAAGGCTCGAAAACGTCGCTCGACAACGACGATAACCATGGCTCTTTGGATCTGATCAACGACAAGCACCCTTCCAACCTCATCTTCACATCTGGCACCAGCTTCTCAACGTTTTGAACCCAGCGATACAAAAGTTTCGCCGCAAATACCTGCCCTTGCAGATCGCTGTCATCGCCATGGACACTTTGAACGTTCCACACTACCAGAGCCGTGGTGGCAAACGAATTGTTGCCTTCCATTTCAAAGTGCCGGTGTGAGATGCCCACAAATTTCGGTTCCCGAAGCATCGGTTGTTACTATCTGGCTTTCGCAGATGCAGCCACCCGTTGCCATACCGCCAGTGCCTCACGAGGGCCACCGACATCCCAGAAGCGGTGACTGTCTTGTACTCTAAACATGGCACAGCATGAAGCGGTGTGGCACTCTTCAGCGGTGATGCGAGTGAAACAGCATTGGGCATGTGTCTAGGTGGCTCATAATCAAGCGATGCGCCATGGGAAACACCAGTAATGATATTAGGGTTTGTTGGCCACATCGACATCACACAACGATGACCGGCCGCGAGATCGAAGTCCTAGTGGCTAACATTGTCTCATTGCGATTGCTGGCAGCGTGCGTCGTTGAGATGCAAGTCCAGTTGGCCCGGGGTTGGAAAAGCAAACATGAGGCGGTAAGCGACTTGGCCAACCATCCAGATCATCCCGGGGTCCTTGCTGTCGATCAAATGCTGCCCGTTCAAAGCTCCCCAGACATCGTCAACGTCGAAGGCCTTGTGTACCATGCCGTTCCTCAAAGGCATGGCGTTTGCCTGCGGCATAATGCCTTCCGATTTTCTTAGTTGACCCAGAGAAGCAAATTCGACGGACTCATGGGTCATTAGGCGAAGAGACGGTTTAACCAGCAGGCCGTCATGCAGCTCACATGACACACTCAGCCCTCAAGTTAACTCCCTGGCCTTGAGACTATTTTGTTGAAAGCGGGGCGGCATTGATGCTTGACATTGCTTTTTCTTACTCTGGAGCAGGCCGATTTTGATTTTGTGGGATCTCGTGTGGCGCGCGAAGGAACGGCAGCTCGGAATTGGACGATAATATGTCGTTGATCCGAATACTTCGGCCGCATTGCCGACCAGCGAAGCAGCCAAGCCTGTTGACGAGCAAAAACAAGGTGCTCTATTTCGCTCCCTCCGGAGTGAGAACCAGACCTTGGTTCCACAACATTGAAGAGACAAACCAGACAAGACGAGTACGCGGACGGCCGAGAGACCTCAGCCCCGATGAGATAACCCATGTGTAGCCTTCAAGTTGGCGTAGGGAGACAAATCGCTGAGGCTGTCGACGGAGTGACGATGCGGCCCAGGTTCCGCAACAAGACACAAATGCATGATAATCAGCATCCTGATAGCCACAGGAGCCAAGACGTCGCATGTCAACCTTCGCGAAGGGTTGAAGATCCCTGCTTCAGATGACTTCCAGCTTGCGGTCATCCAAAGAAGCTCTGTCCGATGGCATTGGGGAAGGGCGTGGGCGGAACAGACCGTCAGGAACAAGCGCTATTCATGACTGGCTCCTTTTACCGGCAAAGTTGAAACACTGAAACATGGAACGACACGTTCTCCCCGCTCCGAGTGGATCTCAATCCGGGGTCAAATTTCGGCCGGCGGGCTTTGGGGGATTCCAGCTTCTCGAGGAGCAAAAAGTTCCTCAAGTGTCAAAGAACCCCATGACCCCCGAGCATGGAAAGGGTCGCCTACCTTGCTCCGCACACTCGCCTCGAACTTATGAGAGCAGCAAAACGGCAGAACGCTTAATTCGGCTCGCCGACCGATATCGCACAGTCAGTTGCAGCATGGTGACGGCGCACGGCAAGTTGGGAAATCGAAAGCACAGTTCTCGGGCGGTTGCGCTCTGGCGGAAGAACGAGCGCAATTGCTGTCATCGTCCACAATACAGGCAACAAACTACGAAACACGTCAACCCCAGCGAAGAGGGCCCTTTCACACCAACTCCATGGTTTCCGCCCAGAACGTGCTCGTCTTTGACATCTTTCAGGGGGTGAGGGGCCGCGCCCCGGATGCAGTGTGACGCTGAGGGAGAAGTTGCTCGTTAGAGATGAACGCTAACGGGCGACGAACGGCGGGATTAGCCTGGCATGGGTGGGCTCAAGAACACCACCCACAGACTCGGACGAGATTTCGCCGTTGGAATTGGTGCGAATTTAGGTTGCCATGCTTAGAGTGACTGACTGATGTAGGTTTGACAGGGCGTGATGATGGGACGGGCGAAGTTCACACGTCGAGACGGCCCCATCAAAACGGTTCACACCAAAATGTTGAACGGCTCATTTGCCAGCCGAGGGATAACACATACCGGCGCGGTCAGCACCGATGTTGCGGCATTCCGCGAGAGCTGCTCATTTGGCAAGTCCTTGCCGCCGCATGCCACAAGCTTCCCGGCAAGAAGGTGAAGAAACAGCGTGAAAGACGTTTTGTTTCTTCGCGAGTTGAAGTTGCAATTCGCCCACTCTTTGCCCCTTGTTGGTTTCTTTCGGGGCAAACAGCAATACTTGACTTGGCATGGGGACGGCGGGGGTGCGTCATTGAGTGTTTCCTCCCTTTGGATGTCTCAAAGATCCGGCTTAGTGACAATGTCGACAAATTGGCTATATACCCAGGATTTGGCCATGCCGTTAGCGGGTTCGCTATGTACTGAAAACATGGACCCCGACGGTTAAAGACAATCCTGTCCTTATTCAACGATTTTCTGTCTTCCCCTATGCGATCCCTGTACTTATCAAGCAAGTCCGACACTCGGGAGACTACACGAGATGAGGGTAAAACCATGTGTAGTCAGTCATTCGATCTTCACTCGCGCTTACACAATGCCCCTTCCTACATGTCCCCCACTCGCCAATATTGGCTGTATCCCTCTTTCCAAACCACGGCCGAGTTCAGTCAGACTGATCAAAGCTACATACCAATACAACTGAGACGCGGTACTGGCGCAACTTCGGCCAGAGGCAGATTTCCTTTTTGGAAAGGCCGCTACTCAAGCTGGGAGAATCCCCATGCTTTTCTGGACGGAAATCAGACCGCACAGAGCCAGGCAGCACGCGACATCGCACACGGCGTGCCGCCGCCTCACCGGCCGCCCTCGATCTGGCAGGCGTGTCGCCAATTCCAGCAGGAGGACGGCTACACGAAGCGAGGAAACGTACATTGAAGAAACGACCCTTTCTCGTTTCGGTTTGCGATTTTCTGCGAGGCTTGGCGGTTACTTCTGCCCCAGAATCCCTGAAGATCATACACGGAACTCGGCCGGAACAAAGTTAGAGGTACATTTCCAGTGCGCATCGCCGCCCCCTGACCCTGAACATCCACCTCGACCAAGCCTGCGAATAATACCACGGGGACAAAACTTGAAGCGACGCAACACGGCACACGGCGTGAGAAACACTGGACCGCACCGCATTCCTCTGGCCTGGCACACACGCTCTGTACTTGGGAAATCCGGGGTTCTGGCTGTTGGCAGCGGACTATCACCCATCACCACCTATTGCTTGCCAGCCCGCCACGCGGTCAGTCAGACCTCACGACTACGCTCACAATATGGATTGTCCATCCGGGAGAGCAGCCACACGTTTGTTCGAGAAAACAAAACAAGCAGCTGCGGCTGGCTGCTCGTCATCGAGCGTCGTCTCTCTTACAAGGCGATCCACCCGGCTGCTGCAGACTTGTGGTCCCCTGCCACCCCTGGCCCTGACTTCTTTACCTTCACCCTGGTCTACTCCTCCACAACCAGTGTTGCCCAGTTGCCGTCGTCCGTTCGTTCGTTCTTGTTGAGTGCCTTCCTTAGGAACGTCGCGTAGCGATGTGGGAAAACGAAGGAGTCGGAGCGAATCTGGCCAGGCCGTTCGTTACATCACCTGCGGAATAGGACAGCAACGACACGAGACACGACTCGAACCACGAGCTTGAGTGCCAGAGCAACCACACGTGCGGTTGGAGTTGGTTCCTATGAAGAAGGATGTTTCCACCCGCATTAACCAGCAAGCCATCTTTCGCGAGCTCCATCGCCACCAACGCAGCAATTCGTCAGCTCAGCGGAGCACCATACTTGTCGAAAAGCTTCGGGTCCCGTTTGTTGAAGAGAGACGACGCAAGCCGTCTCCCACTTTACAGGTATACATACACTCTGCTGCGGCGTCCTTTGCTGCGGCTCACGGGTACCGCCCACTCGACCGACATATGTCCGTCGTAAGATCTGTGTGCCGCGCAACAGCCAACAACCCACGCAGCATCTTGTCAGCCGGTGCATTGTCGCCGGCATCGTATCCAGTTACATCTCTTGGCTCCGTTAATGAGCGCCTCCCCGAACAAACAGGCCCCCGTCAGACGCTAAAAAGACGGCAGGCCCCTTCTCTCGCCCCCGGCAGACGGGGGGTTTCTTGTGCTTGACCGATCTCGTCCTAGCGCAAGCCCCCCCGTGGCCTCCCTCGATTGGACTCGCCGCCCATTGTTCAATTCTTCCTCTCAGACGTCCGGATACAAACCCATCATCAGTCACCCTTGGGTGAGGTAGCCAATAGTACGGAAGAGAGCGACAGAGCAGTACTTGTCTGTTCTGTCTGATCTTGTCGTCTACCTGCTCAGTCCCGGAGACAAAGATCTGGCCGATCTGCGATGATTCGCTCACTCTGATCGATTCCGGGACTGCTACGTCGGTCGTCGTCTGACAGCACCAGGCCAAAGGCTTCAAGTTTCTGACACAACACAGCGTTGACAGATTTGTTCGATCTTTTTTACTCTTCCGCCTGATATCCACGCCGAGTTCTGTCCGTTCCCCGCTTCATGTCTTAAATGTAGCCTGCAGCTAGCTGGCTCTACGAATACATATATCCACGTACTTGTATCCGTACGGGTCTCCCAAGCAGCTCCTGTCCGGTGCACGAAGGACCAGACTGCAGGCCGATACCCCCCGCGAGATGCTGCAATTCTCTCGAGTACCTAACCCTGCTTCCATCTGGTCTGGTCTGGCCTTTTGGTCTCGTCTGTCTCTCTCCTGCTCCGCAGTGACCCACACTCCCGGCTCCGCGAGCTGCATCTAATCTGCATTCTCGCATCGGCCAGCAGGAAAAGTACATGCGTACATCCAGCGCAACCTCTTTACCTTTGCTCACGTTGAAGCTTGTGTACTCTGTCAACGCACTACAGCGGCATCAGATGCAAGTTTCTACCTTGGCGACCGTGGCGCGCTGTCTTTCCTTCACCACCCGCGAATGAAGCACACGCAAGGGCACACCCCTGATCCCGGCTGGTAATCTCTGGTCGTGGTCTTGCTGCTGGAGGAGCAAAGTTGTTGTTGGGCAGTCCGTAGATCCAACTCATCGAGCCGCAGTGAATCAGATACGGTTCCCAGAAGTTGGGAGGGCGGCGTCCCTTCTTCGCAGCTTCGGTTTCGGTGTCTGCCAGCCAACGGTACGGCAATTACCATCGAGGCTCTTTGAGCAATACTTTGGATTCGGGCGCCTTGAATAAGGTAGCTCGCCTGCCCTGGCTACATGGCCATCCGCCCTTTTTGCCATTCTTCTATCTGCCCTCTGCCCTTCTGGCCTGCCCTGCTTTAACTAAGGTTACCCGAATCTCGAGGTACCTTGGGATTTGGTGTCATTGCAACATCAACGTCTCTCCCTGTCGTGCCTGCGGCCTGCCGTGGGAGGCCAATCGCAAATGGCCGTCCCATTCCAAAAGAGCAGAAATTGGCCCTAAAAGAGACTCAGACTCGCCGCACCCATCATTCTCTGGCTGTTTATTATCTGGGACGACGCCTCGTTGCAGTTTCCTCTTGAGCTCGCGCGCATTCTTCTGCCTGCATCGTCCGCACATTTACCTTTCTCTCCCATTCTTCTTGGGTCGTCTCTCCTTCTCCTTCTTTTCCTGTTCTCTCTGTCTTCGGCCTTCTGCTCCGCCGGACATCGCCCATCCTCTACACAGGTTTCTTCTGCGTGAGGACGAGACCGGACGAGACTGGAGAGCAGCAAGCAAGCGTCAATACCGAGCAAAGTAATTACACACGCATACTCACTCATATTCACGCTCACACGTACATCACACGTTGCTGCCGAGGTACCTACGTGCGGCCCAACCGGAAGATACGCACACACGCGACAGACTGCATACACCTTTCGTCCCGACTTTTCGACGTTTCGAACCCCGGGGATTCTATTCTGTACATGTCACATCGCCGCATAACGCCTACTCTTTTTTTGGTCCCGGCCACGCTCGACCACCCGGGCGTCGACGTCGACTGAGCTCGCAGTTGGACGGTGCCCTCCAGAGTCATTCATTGTCGGTCACTCAGTGGACGGAGCTTCTCCAAACAGGAACAGAACTGGACTTGTTCGTTTGCGTTATCGATATCCGTACAGTCAGTCACACCGGTGGGACAGGCGGCCGGTACCTTTGGACGCCCCAGCCCAGCCCAGCTCAGCTCAGCCCGTACAATCGACAGGGTACTTGACCTCTCCTCATCTGGCACTTGGCCCCAGCCCGGCTGTCAAGACTACCTTTGGTACCTGGCCAGACGCACGCATAAACCGTCCAGTCAACGCTGCAAACGAACATTAGCTTTTTTGTCAAGCCGCACATCACATCATTTGGAGACGAACGCTCTCGCTCGCTCGCTCGCCCGCACGCACAAGCCAAAGACAGTTTTCCCCATTTGCGCTGCCAAAGGGCCGATCTGTCGTCACCATCCATTCGTCCATTCGCCTTGCCCCGGAACAGTCAGTCTGTCTGTCTGTCAACCGCCGGGTACAGTACCTATTTTCATAGACCAGAAGAAACAGAAACAGAAACGAAAGACAGAAGAGGGGAAGAAAGACAGAACAAAACAGGCAAAAGAAGGCAGCTATCTGATAGTTGGGTTGGGAATTTGCCCTCTTCTCCAGCTCCAGAGGCGAGGCAAATAGCACACACACACACACACACACAGCACAACAGCACAGGATCTGGGTAAGTGTGATTCTTCAGATTGTCATGTGTTTGACAGACTGCGCAAACTGTCTTTCCCCTTGCCTTTTGGCTTCTCTGCCTGGCCGTCCGCTATTCGTCTGCCTGCGCTGCGCTATCTTGTGCTTGGTTGGCCCTTCATGTCATTCACTCAACAGACCTCCTCCTCGTCCATTTCCTGTCCTTCGGTTTTCCTTCTTCATCCTCTCCGCCATCTGTTTCTTGCTTCCCGGCTGTCCATCACCGGCTGGCCGTCTTTTCCATCCCTCGCATCGTGCACCACCACTGCCACACACACACCCCCCGTCCCGTCTGCCACCCATCAATCAGGGCAGCCATCCATCCTCCCGTCCAGCGTCCGTTCACTTGGCTCCATCCTTCAGGCTCAGGGCCCCCCTACTAGTCGGTAGGTACCTGACCCAGAGGGAAGAAAGAGTTACGGTGGACTGGGAACTGGGAGTATTGAGCAGGTAAACTACAACTTCAAGTTTCTCCCGTGCCCGTCTCCAACACCAATGCACCCCCGGTCCCGTATCCTTGAAAGCACTGGACACTGGAGACACCCAAGACGAGCGAGCTCCATGTCAGCTCCCCCCTTCAAACTCGGCGCCCACCCCCTCAGGTCTCCTCGTCCCCTCCTCAGTCCCCTCCCTCCGCTTCCGCTCCCCTTCCCCTCGTAGGGGACTAGCCTCTCGGGTACACCACAGACAAACCTAAGAGATGGCCTAAGGAGACAGACAGACGGACCTTCCTGGCAGGTGTGGCAGCAGTTAGCTCCACTTGGAACGAAGTGGCATCTGGTCCAGTGCGCCCAGAAGTTGAACAAGTGCCAGACGAAGACGGGGACGTGGACGGGGACCCAGAAACAGACCCAGAAGCCAGACCACGACCAGGAGTCGAGGAGTCGAGGAGTCGAGTCTCCAAGTCCCAAGTCCCAAGTCAAGTCCACCAAGAAAGGAACAAGGGTGGTGGTGTCCTCCATATTGGATTGCGCAAAAAAATCTCCTACAAAGTTATTAGCTGCCCGCTCCCGTCTTGTCTTTTGCCCCAGCTGGCAGCTGGCGCTCCATCCATCATCGACCTAATCAGCCTTACCGCGACGCTTTATTCTCACTCTTGTCGTCGTCGTCGTTGCCGTCGTCCTTCTTTTTCCTCTTCCCCTCTCGTCATCATCCTCCATCCTCATCGTCACATACGCATTCTCGTCTATATCCCCCTTTCCCACCCTCATCTGTGCATATTCCGCGCCTCTCACATACCGAATCCACATCCATTTTCTTTCTTTCAAGGTACTTTGCCTCTCATCATCTCACCTGCGTTGCGTTCGTTGCCTTACCTTAGCTGGGTACACACTCTCACTCTCGTGCTCACACGCTACATAACCAAATCCTCTCCACCCTTGTCATTCTCCCTCTCGCTCACCTTTTTCTCTTTCGCTCTCTTCTCCCTCCCTCTCGACATCTTGTCTTGTTCAGCTGTTCGCCCCCAACAAACCCCCGACAGATTTGCGTTGCGCTCGGCATTTCGCCCCCAGTTCGATACAACAAGTCTTTTTTTTGCTGACGCTGGCGTGCTCCGTTCTTTTAGTTCGCGCCATAGAGAATTCCTGGAGAAAGTCACTGTCGCAAGAAAAAAGTTCACACCTACGTCGTATATAATTCAACAGCGGAAAACCCAAAAAGCCTCGTGTCACGCACAAGCAGCAGCAAACGGGCACAAATTCACCTCTGCAGCCACAGAGACAAAATAACCCCTCATAGACGGCCAATACAAACGAAACGACCTTTTCGTCCGCCGCCAAACGCACACAAACATCCACTTTCCTGCACCTTTTGTGTCGCCTTGCGTCCAGACAAGAAACGAACCGAACCGCCCACCGCCGAAAACCCGCCGCCCGCGATCCCATATTTCGCATCCGACGCCCGAAAAACTCTCCCTCCTACATCTCCGACCCCGACCGCTGCGCTGCGCGAACCGGTTTGCCCTGCAGCAGAGATCGCCCGCCCTCGAACATGACCACTACCGTAAGTTGCTTCTTCTTTTACTCCACGTGAGGTCCGAAGGGAAGGGGGATGGACTCCCGGTTGCGACGATGCGAGCGCGCGGCCGTGTGTCTCAAGACTGCGCCTAACTAGCGCCATCATGGCTCTTGGCTCGAGTCGCCAATTCGGCGCTCGGAACTTCGCCTAGACCTGGCAGGTTGCTCAAAAAAAGCTTCCCTCGCGCTTTCCATCGTCGCTCCTACCTTGCTCGTCTTCTTAGGCCTCCGTCCCCATGGCTGCCACCTCGCTAACCTGCCACGTTCGACAGGCTCGGCCAGGTCGCTTCACGACCTTCTCATCAATGGCGAACGGACGAGACGACAAGTCGGCCCCCGCCGCCGCCGCCCCAGGCTTCGGTACCACCGCCGCCCTGTATTCGTCGCAAGGAAACATTTGGAACTCGTCGTTTGCTGCAGCAGGCAAGAGAGACGGCGCCAATGCCAGAGGTATGTCCGCGATGGGACCTGGGTTGACGTCGTGTGACACAGAGCTGACACTACTCCGTGCAGGCGCCGCTGAAGAAGCATTCACCACCCAGCCATCGGGCTCCGGTGCCCTCGCTGCGAACTCAGAGGCCGATCACTGGACGACTCAAAGTCCCTGGAACCAGGACGGCGCCCAGCCGCGATCCGCTTCCGGCAGCACATCCCCCAACCGCACCCGCGACAGCTTGCACAACACCTCCTCGTTTTTCGAAAACTCTGCTATCGGACAAGGACGGAACTACATCAACGGCAGGCCAAAGTCGTACCTGGAGGATGACAAGGAGAATGCCAGCTTCGGCGCCAGCTACAACAGCCCCTTTGACGGCACGTACGCCCGGCAGGAGAAGCGTGGCTCGAAAGACCCTGCGTTCCTGAACTTGGGTGTGGTTGGTGCTCCCTCGAGAGACAGCAGCATTCCTCCCTCGCGTCAGTCTGACGATTCGCACCACTCGCCCCCTGCCTTCCGAGACACATTTGGCGGTTATGGCCACACTCCCAGCAATTCAATTGCCTCGACTCGTCCCATGCCCGCCCACTCGTCCTCTTTCCCTTCCCAAACCGCCAACAACCGAGCTTTCATAGCCAACAACAGGCAGATGGACGACTCGGACCTTGGCCATTCCTTCAAGAAGTCCATGACCCTGGACGAGGCCACCAACATCACCCAGTCCATCGGCGGTGGCGCACCTGGCTTTCAGTTCAACCCGGGGTCTCAGCCCTGGAGGGCCGATGTCAACGGCGGGTTCCCGGATGCCTACGCTGAAGCCGTGGCACAGGCACAGCAGTACAAGCGTGGTTCTATCGCCAGCATTTCCGGCGCTCCTGGTCCGTACCGCGCCGTCACCAGTCCCAAGACATTCACCCCTCAGTCATCCGATCCCTGGAGACCGTCGTCCCGCGACATGAGAATGGTCTCAGACGGTGACCGCCGGACTCCCGTACAGCCTTTCATGCAGGCTCAAGCACCTGCCTACTTCCCTCCCGCTTCGTACTACAACCCTGGCTTTACCGCGCAGTACCCTCAGTTCATCGACCCCTATGGTAGACCTCCTATTCCCTTGCCCGGCTACGGCCTGCACATGGCCCCGTACTCCATTCCGGGAGTCATGCCCATCCGCCCAAGCAAGGACCAGGACCCCGGGAAGGGCGTTCGCAGCATGCTCCTGGAGGAGTTCAGGTCCAGCTCCAAGTCCAACAAGCGGTACGAGCTCAAGGACATCTACAGCCACGTCGTCGAGTTCAGCGGCGACCAGCACGGATCGAGGTTCATTCAGCAGAAGCTCGAGACAGCCAACAGCGATGAAAAGGACCAAGTTTTCCGTGAGATCGAGCCCAACGCCATTCAGTTGATGAAGGACGTCTTCGGCAACTACGTCATCCAGAAGTTTTTCGAGCATGGCAACCAGGTCCAGAAGAAGGTCTTGGCGTCGCAGATGAAGGGCAAGGTTGTTGATCTCTCGATGCAGATGTACGCCTGCAGAGTCGTTCAAAAGGTATGTTGTCTCCACGTTGCGTCTTTGATCTGCTGGCTAACATGATACAGGCTCTGGAGCACATTCTCGTTGAGCAGCAGGCTGAGCTGGTCAAGGAACTCGAGCCTGAGATCCTTCGGGTCGTCAAGGACCAGAACGGCAACCACGTTGTGCAGAAGATCATTGAGCTCGTTCCCCGCCACTACATTGACTTCATCATGGACTCCTTCCGCGGTCAAGTAAGCGGGTTGGCTTCGCACATGTACGCCTGCAGAGTCATTCAGCGCATGCTTGAGCACGGCACCGAGCAGGACAAGGAGACGATTCTGGCCGAACTCCACAACTCGACCCAGAGCCTCATCACCGATCAGTACGGCAACTACGTCGTGCAGCACATCATTGAGCACGGCAAGCCCGAGGACAAGTCCAGAATCATCCAACTGGTCATTTCTCAGCTGGTCACCTTGTCTAAGCACAAGTTCGCTTCGAACGTGGTCGAGAAGTGCATCCAGTTTGGCACTGCCGAGGAGCGCAAGGGCATCCGTGAGCAGATCACCTCGCAGGCCAGCGACGGTAACAGTTCGCTCCAGTTGATGATGAAGGACCAGTACGGCAACTACGTCATTCAGAAACTCCTGAACCAGCTCGAGGGCTCTGAGCGGGACGCGTTTATTGAGGAGATGCGCCCTCAATTTCTCCTCCTCCGCAAGACCAGCACCAGTCGCCAGCTCGCTGCCATCGACCGCCTCATGCACGCCACCGAGAACCCGGCGTCCAAGTCTGGAGGCTCTCAGGCAGACTCGACCGCGCCCACCCCGGTGCTGACGATGGAGCCAAACAGCCCTCAGAGCAGCAGCCCCCCGAGCACGAACGCCAGCGCCATTGGCGAGGTTACGGACGATGACAACAAGTCCGGAGTGCCCGGAGGCGTGAGCCTCAAGGTGCAGTTGGAAGAAGCCTAAACGCGATTGGCACATGAACATTCTTTCGATACGACGGCGTCACGGTTGCTTCGAGGTATTACGGACATGCATCACGACACGACACGGACTTGAGGACGCCGTGGGTACTTACCAAACGCCAGATCTTGGCCGGTCTTATGTTTCGCATACGATCTGGATATTCTCCACCCTAATCACTTGTTTTTACATCCTTACTACCGCACCCCGGATATTCAAAACCTACACATACAAGGCTGGCATGGTCACAAACGGTAGAAAAATTGCGTGGGCAAATACTCTTGGGGGAGCATCCACCACGGACATGAAATCAGCTGCTTTTGCACGTCACTTTGGTGTTATCGCCTTTCCCCCCAGTTCTGTTTTATTCTTTTCCTACCCAATAATGCCCCAAGTTCCTATCTGATGATATTCTTCACTTCCGGATCATGATTCTGTTAAGAAACGGAGACGCATGGGGGCACCGGATTCAAGGGGGTCCAAAATGGCCGAGACATACATACCAAGACTTTGGGGAACTGGTGAAAAGGGGGCGAAAGCAACTATTCAAAAAAGGAGCACTTATTGTTTTTTTTTCATCGGGGAACGGGCAGCTCATTTGGGGGCGAGGTTGAAATTTTTGTCTTCTTGTATTTTATTGGAATAGTTATGTCTATGTGATACCAGTCTTAGTCTGACGTACGGTAATAGACCTGTCAATAGAGCTGAGTATGGAATCATCAGTCCAAGATGAACAGCTAAACTTCGTGAAAATCAGACGGCGGTCGGGTCCTGGAATCGCAGGGAGAGCCAGAGGCAGGTGAATGTGAGGGAGCACCCCGGATATCCGTTGCAGCTGGAATGCATGTCCGGTGAAGTCGTGAATAACGAGCTGCAATGCAAGCTCCTGTCAATTCCTGTCAGCTCAAGTGCAAACCTGCCCGATTCGGAGCGGGACCGCATTAGCTAAGCTGTTCCAAGGGTCCCAGCCATTACATCATGGCGCCGACGTTAGCCGGTTTGACAAGCACTAACCACGGGCTACCGCCTTGGCCTGGGCTCCTCCACCCTCCGACTGGCCCTCCGACGAACCCCTGTCCCGCCCCCACGTGTCAACTATCCCGCCGTAATTATCGTGGGAAATTGGGGGGGAAAGGTGTGGTGCGGGCGGCTGTCACATCCGAACACCCTTATTTCCAGCTCTTCCCAAAACCTCCCTTCTTCAAACCACCAGATGCAACCATGTCGTCCACCACGAGATTGACATTCTTGTACCCGCACCTCTACCGCACCCTCCGCGCATCGGAAGCGAGAACGGCGACCGCGACGACGAGCGCACAGAAAACATGCCACCGCCGCCGCCACGGCGGACGCCCCGCCGACGTTCGGAGCAGCAGCACCAACACCACCACCACTAGGGGCTACGCCGCCTTCGCGCCGACCCCCGAGGCCCGCCAGTCCGGCTTCGCGCCGCGGCACGGCAAGGGCATCGAGCCGCTGACCATCGAGAGCGAGAAGGCGCGCAAGACGGCGCCGGCGGCGGAGATGGAGGCGGCCGCGCAACGGGCCACTGCCGCGGCGGCGGCGGCCGCGTCCTCGGTTACGAACCCGAAGACCGCCGGGGGTGTTTCCGAGGCTCAGGGGCAGGTTCAGGGGCAGCAGTCGCAGCAACAACAACCTCAACAACAACAATCTGAACAACAACAACAGCAGCAGCAGCAGACGCAGCCGCAGCAACAACAACAGACAGAGGACCCGGAGGCCGAGGCCGCGAAGCAGGAGGCGCGGGACCAGGCCAAGAAGAGCGGGCCGCTGGAGGCGATACTGCACATGGGGCCGCCGGAGGAGGTCGCGAAGCAGCACCCGCACATGGAGACGCCGCCGTACGTGCACCACTTCGACAGCTTCTCGCTGGTGAAGCAGCTCGGGGGCGGGGGGTACACGGAGGAGCAGGCGATCACGGCGATGAAGGCGATCCGGGCGATCCTGGCGCATAATCTGGACGTTGCGCAGGAGAGTCTTGTTAGTAAGAGCGATGTTGAGAATGTGAGTCCTTCCGAGGGAATGTTGCTGTGTGAGGATGCTGACTGTGACGAAACTAGGAAACCTACCTCTTCAGGGCGGCGTGCTCTGAGCTCAGCGCCGAGGTGAAGAATAACCAGAAGCTGGCGGACGAGGAGATGAGGCAGAAGAGGACGTTGCTGCAGCACGAGGTGGATATCCTTACGCAGTCGCTGAACCAAGAGCTTCTGACGCTGAATGACAACGTCCGGGGGATGTTCAACGACCGTAAGATGGCGGTTCGAGAGGAGCAGAAGGCTGGTGAGAGTGTCGTAAGTTGCCCTGTCGTCTCTTTTCTCTTTCTTACCCTTCATTGGCCTCGATATCCATCGTCTCGAGGAGTGAGATGCTGACGACGCCAGATCCAACAAATCAACTACAAGATCAGCCTCCACCTCAGCAGCGACGCCAAGTCGGAGATCGAGGGCCTGCGGTGGATCCTCATCCGGCGGTCCGTCATCGGGATCCTGTTCATGGCGGTCCTGACGTTGGGAACGCTGCGGTACGGCACGTACGTCTCGCATAACAAGCAGAAGGAGGCGGAGAAGATCAAGAAGCAGGCCGAGATGATCAAGAAGAGCCACGGGAAGAGGGATCATAGCTCTGCGCCTGACGCGGCCGAGATTCTGGCGGCCAACTGAGGAGGGGATGCTAAGGAAGGCGACGGGGTTGCGGAAGCGGGAAGGAAAGAGGAATAGAAGCCATGCGAGTCACGTGTGAGGATTCGAAGTTGAGTGAGGACTGGGGGAGTGAGGGTAAGCACTGATGTCAGTGAGGATTAGAGGCAGGATTGGCTGGTTGGGATGATACCCCATAGACGTCGAACAGATTCTTGGTTGGCATAGACTAAGGCCGTGACGCTCGGAGCAAATAGTCTTCGTAGCAGATATAAGTTGTTCAATTCTGGATTTAAGGATTCTATCATTTGGAGTCATTCGTGGATATTCAATCCATTGTGTGCATTTGAGAGTTATATGTGTGTATATTTGAATCCTTCGTGTGTATCTGAGTCGCTGATCTAATGTCTTTGAACTGTTTGGGCTTAAGATACCTCAATTATGTACATACTGAAGCATTTCCAACCATCACGCATCCCCCTGACAATGTGTCACCGGCCGCAGCCGCATCGGTAGCGAGGTACGTATTACAGCGTTTTGTGCGTGGCAAGCGTCGAGATTTGACCTCATATAGAGATCAGGCCGCGAGCAATGCGGGGGAGCTATATAGTACGAAAAGCCATAAATGATTGACAGCGACCATAAATAACAAGTATAATCCACGGATAGGATGATTGCAATGGTTATGTTATACTCTTTCACATTCAAATTCTCATTTCCAAACCCTAAATCTCATACCAATCCTTGGTGAAGGAAGTCCCAATGACCCTATGACTGAGTCGTCTCATCCACCATGGCGAGTTGCGCTTCCTCATCTCGACGAAGATGTGCCGACCCTGCCTCTGCCTGCACGTCTACATTCTCCACAAAATCGAACCTCAATAGGCACATAAAGTCAAAGCATGGCCCTAAGTCTCAGACATTTTGTCAAAAAGAGATCCCAAATAATCCTTGGAGGCATAAGAAGACTTGCAAGGAGTGCGAGAGCCGCAGCGATCCCCAAGCTGCATCTGGATCGCCCACCAAGTCAGAGGGCCACGATAAGAACATCCAGTCTACCCCTCTGTCATACGAGGAGGTCCAAGACAGCGAGCCCACGCACCAAGACTTCATGTTATTCGAAGGAGAAGACTTCTATGGCATGTTTCTATTGGGTCAAGAGGACTTGTTTCCTCTCCAGGGTAGCGAGTCTTAGTCACGATGCTCCAGCTCATTCGTAAGTAAGGGCGTCCACTCTCATGCAGCATGATCGTATACTCTATGTAGAGATAGCTGACACAACAAGTGTCCAAGTACCGGGACAGGAGCGCAGCCTCGAAGATGGTCGAATGCGCAAACATCAAGCGCTTGGCGTGAACGGCTATGTTTCCATACTTCATACCACGGAGAAGCTAAGTTTAAATTGACGAGAGGAAATTCATGATGAACCGGATGTACTCAGAAATAGATACCCTTTTTTGGCGAAGGAGAATAAGCAAGGCGCATACTGAAGAGGTTGAGTGTTCGTACCTGCGGGTTCCGGTATAATTGGGATTCCATTGCGATCATTGTCAATGCACAGCAATTCAGGTTTTGAACACAACTCAAGAACATGTTGAACAGGCGAAACATCCTGAGGCTGAAAATGATGTTTGAAATCTGGTTAATTTGAGATATTTGACCCAACGTAGAAAAGATCGAGTGCGGCTCTATTGCCCTATACTTAGTAGACAGTCGTGAAGTGAGGCCGAAGTGAAGGGTGAGGAGTGAGGAGCGAGGAGCGAGGAGCTGAGGTACGTACCAGCAACGGGAGACGCACACTTCATCGGGCCAACCAAACCAAAGAGAATATCTTGCCTACAAGAGGAGCGAGGAGCGGAGGCGTAAAAATGCGGCTGTAAGAAAGACAGCTATTGAAGACAACAAGTAGGGAAACAGCTTGAGCTGGCTGGCATGATACCTAATAGAGATACAGGTTTCTGCGATTGCAGTTCTTTAACGAGGTCTTCGTCGACTGTCACCATCATCTTGATGTGAATAGCGCCTGTTGCATCGAATTCGGGTGCGAAACAGATCGCTGTTTGGATTCGGCATCTGTAGTCAGCGCGCGTATTGGGCTTGCCTTCGCGTGATAGTTTTGCTGTTATTGCGGGATCAGTCGATGGCGAAGGCTCACTAATGAAGAGATTTGCCTAGACAACGATGCACGAACGATGATGTTTTCCCTCCCAGAACTGAATTTGCCGATGTAAACACATGAATCAATGTGAGCGGGCACAGCAGTTTATTAGGCTTCGTAAATAGTCATTCTCATGCCCCTTTTCAGCCATGTCATCAATCTGAAAATCAGGCTCATCAGATGTCCGGTCTTCTCGCCGTCATCTCTACTACATATCGTTGTTCAATCGATTTTCTGCCATTGCAGCACCTGGAGAACCTCGCGGCGTCGTTGGGACACCTTCTTTTCCAATCCTTTTTCATCTCCTCTTCCGCCCCCCTTAGATACTCCCTTCCCCGGCTGCATGCTGCACTGACCTGACCTGACCTGGTCTGGGGCCCGACCTGACCTGACCGTACCTACCTACCTACTAACCGACCGTATTTCTTGCCCCCCCCTCCTTCTCGAAGTTTGCTCCAAAATCCCAAATGTGTTTTCTTTTGCAATGACTATTCTTCATATTCCGCCTTACTGGAAGCTTTTTCTTCAGTTCGTTTTCATTTTGCAATATTTGTTCAACAAGAGATTGATCACTATGCCAATGCGTTGACTTTGGCTTTCTTGATCCCCAACACCAACCATAGCAATGGCAAACAAGACATCTCAGGCCAAGCTCAACTGCACTGAGCCCAATTGTTCTGCCACCTTCACAACCAAATCGAATCTTACCAGGCATATCAAAGCAGTGCATGGTCAAAAGTCTCGGATGGCCTGCCAAAAAAGATTATCTAACCAACCGTGGAATATCAAACGACACGTGGAAAGCTGCGATGAATGCAAGAGACACACTCATCGCGCTGCCTCTGATGATGGTCTCAATGGCGAGGATAACAAGAATAACACCAATGGCAACACCAACGACAAGATGAACGACACTATCGACGACAACACCAATGGCAGCATCGTTGCAGACATAGACATGGTGTGGTTTGAAGAGTCCTTACCCGGCTCGTACATGGACCTATCCGACTCTTTCCCTGCAGACTTCGACTTCAGCGCATGCGCATGCATCTCCATGCCGACCCCGGGCAACTCACAAGTTGGCGAGGTGGAACTATTGGCCGGTTGCGACCAGATGCTCGCAGAGATCTTTTAGGTGTGCTCGAGAAATCTTCAAGTTGTTCTTGAGCTGACGGCCCTGGCAGATCAGAAGTTAACGACGTCGTGGACGATTGAATAATACGTTAAGTTGCGATGCATGGAAGGAACTCGGTTCACAGAGTTTTTGGGCAGTAAAGCTCCTTTCTAGTGGTACATGTAATGAAAGATTGTTGCTTGGAATGATTGGAACAATATACCGGAACTTCAAATATAAATAATTCTTTGCGTTGAGAAAACATCTTCTGTTCGATCATTTCACCCGACATCATGTAGATGTCAAAGGTTCGCTGTTAGGGTACGTAGTTTCGGTACACTGGCCAGGGTGGCCCTGTATGCTTAGGGGACGGACCGGCACGCCCAAGTCTACTTGCGGTGATCAGCTTCAACCTCTCCGAACGGCTGATGTAGGGTTATTGCGACTTGCGGCAGCAAACTGAATATCTGCAGTCCATGTCATTAATGGAAGCGGACCTTTTTGGTGTTGCCTACTCACGGCCAAAGCTGCTCTACCTACCTTACCTAGCTAAGGTACCTACACAGCCTAACGGTCTGCAGAAGAACAGCTAAAGGTGCTGCGTGCCATGCGCTAGTGCCCTCCCTATTGGTAGTCACATCATACCTTACCTAGGTAGGTGCCGACATTTAATCAGCATTTGTTGTACAAATATGCTGTTGACGAGCTCTATTATTCTGTCAGAAGAATGAGCAAAGGGGATATCATCAAGTTATAGTCAAACGCTTGGGAACCCGACCTGACCGGTCGGCTCCGACATGTCCCACCATTGCGCGGGACCTGGCAACCTACAGTTTTCCTCGCGGCGGCGGCAGCTAATGCCCGTATTGCCCCGGCCGGGGGACCTCCTAATTTGCACCACCGGTTCCGACCGTGAACCGAAGCCCCCAAATCTCTGTGCTCTTCCACTGCCCGCGTTGCCCCTCCCGGAGCAAATCTCCGCTTTCGAGTACCTCGGCCGCCAGTGCCCTCAACTTTGACCTACTCAGTCTTGTTTGCTGGATCTTACGACCTCTCTTGGCCCTAACTACTGACACTGTTCTCATTACTTCTCCAAGAGTTCAACATGGACATACGCCGGAGTTCATAGTGTATCTAGGTTTTGCGTACGGTTCATGAGCTGCGGTTTTGATATGGCATCGTCACTTGCGGGCAACCGTAATAGCAGCAGAGTCCTCACTTATCGTTGTCCAAATATTACGAACACGATGTAAAACGTCTGATGCGACTGAGATTCTAGCAGCTAACTAAGCTAGCTTTGTGTGCCTGCTTCTGAGCAAAAGGGAAGAAGAGGGGAGTAAGGGCGTGAGAAGGCGTCGAGGATAACGGATTGTGATTTATGAGGAGCAGCGCTTAAAGAAAGAGCGATTAAAGAATAGAAGAGAGACACGGTTGGCTGGCTAGAATGATACCTTATAGAATTCGGGCATGCTCTGCAATTGACATAGAATACCAGAATAATGGAATCAATTTGATCTCTTAACTAATCAATTGTGCAAAAGTAGACGGTTTTCAAATCGGTTTCATGCGCTAAGACAAGGCAAACATGTTGTTCAATCGAAGCTTCGACATGGGTGTAGGATTCGATGGCCAGTACCAGCCCGACCAGCAACAAACGCTGTCAAGTCAACCCATGAGGCAGCGTCACGGTAACATTGACCGAACAATTGTGTGGTCCAGCTCTGGGCTCTGTTCTGCCCATGCCTTACATGACCAGATTGGAACGTTCGTGGCGTTCCTCAAGAAGAAAAGTCGAGGATCTAATACGACCCCTTAAAGTCCGTATAGACAGAAAACTCTCCCTCGCCTCAGCCTTATCCAGAAAAATCATTCACCCTTGTAATAGTTCAGAGCGTAAAATCGTCATTTGAAGCAGCACGTTGTCCCGCCCAATGCACTTACAGGATCGAAGTCACGCAAATTTGCTACGGATGAATGGCGCGCCTGCCTCATACTCGCCTTTTGCACCCAACGCTTGCTTGTTGCATCGTTATGATGCGTTTACCTGGGTTATCGACTGCATGGTCTTCAGACGCCCTGCCATCCCATATGTGGTATAACCGTTCCAGTCTGTCAGAATTCTTACCTTTGACTACCTTGTGGGAGCTGTTTTGCTAGAAATCACCTCTAGGCCGTGTAAAAGAGCCCTCTGTGCGGCAAAGAGGGACTTACACGGCCCATTCGTACGGCGCGCATCATAGCAGAGCCCTCATGCGCAGAGGGCTCTTATACCACGTTGAGGGCTTCCTGATAAGCAGACTGCAACCAGAACACCAGACATTCTTGCCAATAACTTGTAGCTCGAAAGGGCATCTTGTGGCTGAGGGTTGCCCAATGGGTCCTTCGCGGTGTCGAACGAGCGGCCAGCATCTGAGATCTCGAATCCAGCAAAGCAAATCAAGCCGGTGAGAGACAAGGAAAAGAGGAGCCAGCGGGAATCTAGCTTTTGACACCCACATGTCTTATCCAGCTTACCTCTTTGAGTTGCTTGCAGCTGAGTGTCGAGGTCAACTAGGTATCTCTGCAGCAAAACCACGGCCGAAAAGAGGAACATGGAGATTCCAGACCGTGTGGCCGGTACGTCACAGGGCAGAAACCATGCACGTCGCCCCTTTTGGAGCGATGGAAGTGCTTCAGTGCATAACCTCATCCCATCCAAAAGCGGCGACGTGCATGGTTTCTGCCCTGCATAACCTCACCACCCCACCCCTCGAAGCGTGGTGGCCTTTGGAGGCTCCGGGCTCCCGTAGGCTCCCGTTGTCATCCAACCTGCCCGGCAAGACATCCACACCCTCCTCCCGCCTGCAGGCTTGACAGATCGGCAGCCGTCTCAAAAAGCCCCTCTAAAGCCTCAAAAGTTGATACTCAATAACTCCAGAGACCCTCGCTGCGCAATCACTATATATACCACATGACAATGTCCTGGAAAGCCTTATCATGCTTTATTTTTATATTCACCGCATTACTTACTCGCCGATCACCGACCTGGTGTCTTGTCGACATATCAATTGATTGAACGGCCGTCACCCTCTCGCTTCCCATCCATCACGCTACTTCGTCATGGCCCACAACACGTCTCGGTCCGGGCTGATTTGCCCTGAACCTTGCTGCGGGTCAACGTATTCCACCAAGTCGAACCTCAATAGACATATCAAATCTAAGCATGGCCCGAGGGTTTGGATGGCCTGCCAGAAGGAATTGCCAAATCAGACTTGGAACGTCAAGCGGCACATGCGGACTTGCGATGAATGCAAGAAACACGAGAATCCTCAAGTCACGTCGAGTCCGTCCGTCCAGTCAGAGAGCAACAACAGCGCCATCCTCCCAATGCTGAACGATGTTCCTCAGGACGCTCTAGTCATGAACCAATTCGATGATATCGCTGAAGATCAAGATCTCTACGACTTGTTCCAATGGAACCCGGAAGACTTCAATTATCCCCAGAGTCGCGAGGACAAGGCCTGAAACTTCGGCCCAATCACGAGTTCGCCTGAGAGTAAGCACGTCAAGTCTAACGTGTACTGCGTTATCTAATACTGGGTGCAGAAAGTACACACCGTCGAGATCCAACAGTGGAGCACGCGCACAGGATGAACATTTAATCAGAAACGGCGTTGCGACATTCATATGGTCTTCCTTAATGAAGACGACTTCTGGATCAGTCGTTCGAATTTATTCACAAGAATACATCTTTATCCAACAGACTTGCCTGCATCTATGTTTGAGCCAATTGCTGGGCACCTTTCGTCCGACCTACTGCATATGAAGCCGCCGATATCCACTTTCACCCGAGACTTTTACCCAAAACGCACGGAGCAACGGCCCGGCCCGGAGGTTCCCAAGGCATTTTCTCCACCCGAATGACGGCAGTGCGGCGGCCGAGACCCACTTACCTCCGGCGTTCGCGCTCTCCATGTCCGCTAGCGTAATCTTCGTGAGCCACCGTCCTTCAATTGCGCGTATTTCTGCCTAGTTGCACATGGAGTAGTATCGCATCTTCTCGTCTGCAACACTTTTCGCCAAATACCGCTTTTGTATGTGGCAGTACGGCTGCTGACCTAGTTTCGCACCGAAAGAATCGAGAAATCTTCTCCCTTCATCGCCGATGAGCCAGAGGGTACCATCCGCCAACTCTACTTCGTCTTGGGGATTGCATACTTCATCCAATGTTGAGCTCGTCCTCATCTCACAAGGACATTGCCCTTTTCCCGCTATTCGCTCCGATCCTACCTGTCTAGAAGCTGGGCGGTAGCCTGGAATGCGAAAACTACCGAGATAATAAGCGTTGTCGCAATTTTGTAGAAAAGTCTCAAGATTAGGAGAATAATGCTAGCCCGGAAATATTAGAACAATTGAACGTATCACGATATGCGAAGGGATGTGATCTTCTGACGCGCCTAGGCATCATGTTGTAATAGCACTGTCAAATTGACGGCGCCATTAAGACCAGCTGATTTACCTTGTGTCCTACTTGCGGCTCGTGTATTGATGCGGTGTATCGCATAAACAGCGCGCATCCATGCAGTTCGCAATGAGCCGCAGTGACAACTAATCAATGAACCGTGTGTGCGCACATTCAAGACTTTGGCGGCATCTTCAGTGCTACCTCTAAGCACGGGACTCCGTTTACCGAACGTATGGAGGATCTAGCTAGTATGGTTAATCTTGCTTCCGACGGCCACCGACGACGGCTGAAGGCAAGTTGTAGTTACTAGAGTGCCGTTTGGTATCACTCGACCAAGGCGCGTCTGCAGCCAGTTGCAAGTAAGATACTTTGGAAAAAATGAACAACGCCCGCAGAGAAAAGAATTGAGGTAGTGCCAACTCTGCCTGTGTCGCGCCGTGTCTAACCTCCACCTTACTCCTTTGCTTTCATCGACGTAAACATCCATAATCCTCATCTGTGGCTAAGGTATAGCAGGAAGGTTGAAACCGACGCTGAAATTGACTTATAAGTCTCCCAGTTGCCGCTCATTCTGTACTTTTTTATCAGTACTAGAAATATCTGTCCCAACATTCAATATCGTCATCTTGTCAGTGATTGTACTACTGCTTCTCGTATTCGGTCGCCATGGCTTGCCGCACCTCTCCTTCGGATCTGACTTGCAATGAGCCTGGCTGCGCATCAGCCCCGTTTTCCACCAAGACCAACCTCAATAGACATATAAAGGCAAAGCATGGCCCTAAAGCAGTTACTACATGTGGAAAAGAGCTATCGAACCAACCTTGGAACGTTAAGCGCCACCAGGCTGCGTGTAACCTTTGTCAGGCAAAGTCCGATGGCAAATCCGCTTCTAGTAGCCATACCAATCAGAAATGCAACAGTAATATCAGCCCTTCATCAGCCAAAACTCTTCGTCAAGACAGTCAAGACACGGAACCACCTGTTGATTTCTGTCACGATCAAGAGCCGTATGAGATAGATTTCTCGATTACAGATGAGCTGTCGAACCTTTGGTTTATGGATTTCGAATGGTATTACGAGAAGTCGTCCGCGTGTAAGTCCTCTTTATCTTGTGGGGGTATTTGACAACTAAAGCAGCTTCCAGAGCTGGTCAACGGGAAGTAAAGCGACGGAAAGAGTTTCTCACGGGCCGAAGAGCAATACGATAAAATGTACCGCCTCCACCCCCCGTTCTCCTTCTTTCTAGCGACTAATTTAATGAATAGTTGCTGGTGCTCTCGCTATGGGCGGTCATCAGCCCATCTCTGCGCAACATCGCGATCAACGGATGTAATTTAGTGTGGGTGGTACTTGTCGTTTTGTGGGCAACTCTTTTCTTGGGCAGAATACTTCCGAAAGTGTTTTCCGTTCGAGAAAACATCGTTCTTATGAAGCCATGCCTACTCCTTTATGTGGCAGTAGTGACAGAAGCGAGTGGGTTAATGTGCCGTGTCAACCCCGAAGATCCCAGTGACTCGATGATGCTGTTCGAGTCATTCTCGTAGTAAGACTGTTTTGATGGTGCTAAGAGCATGATCAAATAATCAAGAGTCCTCTAATTGGATATACGACCCCCTGGATGAAATGCCCGAAGGGGTTTGTGTACGATGAGATGGGTTGGTTAGACAGTGAGGCATCCTCCTAGCTATGGCTGGAATGATGCTACACCTTCCGTTCGAGGCAGGGTCTAAAAACAAGAAACTGATGATGACAAGGTATATCGAGCGGTCGCCCTATCTTTGATCAGTGGAAATCAACACTCCAACGTTGCAAACGTGTACGGAACAGCCATGAGGCTTATCAAACCAATCGACTAATCCTATGTGCACCTACTTGGGCTGATAACAACCAATACTCTTTCGCGAACGTCAAGCCTCGATTTATCGCCGCCTTGCCAGAATTGAGAGGTCTGGGTTCAAATGATACGTCAGCTCGAGGATCTGGTTCAGATCCCCAGTCCAATCGACAGGCCTCGCCCCACCCCGCCTCATCTGACGCGCATAGCACTTGGCGTGGGCATGACCTATGGATGGTCTTTAGCCCCATGCTGCATCCGGGGCGCGAAATACAGGAAGTTGAGTTATTGCTGAAGAATTGAAGATTTCTTGGCACACCCAATGACGGACTTGTCTGTCTTCCTCCATCTGTTGATGAATTATTTGACGGTCCAGACGCCCGACTAGTGTAACGCGTATAGGTGTGTTGATTTCCCAACAATTATCCATTTGCATTTGTATGCTGTTTGAGCCGAGCCTTTGGGTAGGAGTACATGTGCGTCAGGCTCGTCTTCCAGACACCTCGCGGACCGACAAGCTCGTCCATTCAGAGTACCCCAAGTGAGCCAGCCTGGTCACCGCGTCATAGCAGCAGGCCGAGATGATTGGCAAACAGACCGAATGCTTGCAACCAGAGTTCTGGCAGAACGATGTCCAAGGTGAATGAAACTGGTTGGATGTTTCCCAACTTGGCCAGCTGGCTTTCCAGAGTATTGTATTTTAAGTCCACCGTCATGATCCTCGTCCATCGATGATAGGCCAGCGCTTCGCCACGGCGCCAAACGCCATCTGCGTTTCTTCAGTGCTCTAGAACTCGAGGTCTGCAGGTTGCTTCTAATGTGTGGGCAAACTTGGTGAGGATCGATCCTCATTGGAAGCCATAAAAGGGCGAGAACAGGTACCGCCAAGGGTCTCAATGGTTCACCCTGTTCTTCAGTGTTCAGGTGTTCACGAGAGAGGGTGCATTCCTCCGCGCTATCCATTCTTCTCTGAACACTGATACTCCCACCCCTACAGCTGATATCGCCATGGCTCAAGAACTTTCAAAACCATCTGATCTCGCATGCCCTTGGCCTGGCTGCAAGTCAGATGCGTTCTCCAACAACTCCAACCGGAAAAGGCACATGAAGGCAGTACATGGCCCAAAAGTCCGGACAGCGTGTGGAAAATTGTTTCCGAACCAGACGTGGAACATCAAACGCCATGAAGACCATTGCGCGGAATGCCAGAAACGGAACGACCCTGAAAATGAGGCTCCCCTCATGGCGGATAATTATGAGAACAACCCTGCCACGGCGCCGGAGGAGTATTCAACCCAGGATTCTGGATACGTTGGCCTGGATGATGAGTGCCTTGGACAAGACCTGGAACTGTTCCTCGACATGGACCCATCGCCTTGGACTGCAGAGCATGCCCCATTCGACGACCAACAAGACAACTGCCAACCATAATACGTTCAAAAATAAGGTGAGCGGTTCAAGCATTCACCATGTCGTTATGGCCGTCAACTAATAGCGATCACAGATAAACAGAGCGCTCGTCGCAGAGTCTCAGAAAGAGCGGCATGCACTTTTGAGAAAATCAAACGTTGTCCTCGAGAGAGGTCCCTTCACAGCACGGCTCTGTTCAAACGACTTGGCAGTTGGTTTGTCTAATGCCGAGGGTATTTTGAGTTAAGTGCTATTTTGTCGAGGCTTCGACATGATAGATAGCGCCGCTGGACTTAATTCGGCTAAAGGAAATTGACTGTAAAATATTATTGGGAAGGATGCTGCGGGACGAGAGAGCAGAGACCCAGAGCGCGGAGGAGGATGGGACCGGGCTGAGCTATGAGGAAGACGAATTGGGGGTGGGTTTCGGTATGAGACCTAAGCATCAAGTCGTCGGCGTCTATCGCTAGAGTATCCTTTAACGACATTATTGTTTATGCTCTTCACAGTTCATACGAACAAATTAGAAAACTCATCGACCTCTCCATGTTATCCAACGGCCATCAAGTGGCAATACCACCTCATCATGCTAGCCTATGAAGAACAGCCCAATCCTGAAACTCATTTCTAATAGTGGCTAATTGTACTTTTTGAGAATCCCACTTTGACCTCTTGCAAAGAGCTGTCCACTCTATACGTGTTAACATACAAAAGGTTGAAAAACTGGCCCTGTAGTGCCCTTCACCAACTCGATGTAAGGCACACCGGTAGTTGGACAGACTGGCGGCCAGCAATTCACCTGCTTCAATGGTTGCCGGCCAATTGGGCAGGTCTTTCTTCAGGTAGGCATCAAATCCTTGATTGGTGGAACCACCGCACTGAGTCTGCGTGTCAATTGAGTACGTTTCGAGACCAGCCACAATGAGCAACATAAAGTATTGTTCGATTTCCGAGACCAATAGTGCCTGCACTGCTGAACGGGGTACCATATATATCGAGTTTCCCTTATCGCCTCCTGCATGACTGCGAAATGCAGGCCTGTTTGCGCATGAGTTTCGATGATATCATCGGGTGATGTAATCACTTTGCTGCGTCTGGTAGATTTGTAACTACTAGTGTCTATTGAACGTGGATGCTCCTCAGCCGACCTTTGGGTTTCTTTACTTTACTGGTTGCCATTCCGTCCGGGTCCGTGTTTGAGTCTTTTGAGTTTGTGCTTGATTTGAGTCTGTGGTTGCTTGCGATCTCTCTCGTCAGATTTGTACTCAAATATTCGCCTTTTATCACCGGTTCTTTAAAATGAAGTATTCAATACAATTGCAAGTTAGACTAAGCGTGCTAAGAGGCTGCTGCGTGCACCAAATGAAAGTTTGTTCTGTTCGGTGTCTCGAGGCCTAAGCCTTTCGATATTACCTATGCAATCTCATTCGCAACTAAACACACTGTATATCATATTCTCTCTGTTGGCTTTGATAATGACCGTTTATAGACCTCTAGACATATTTCAGTGCACTAAATGCAGTCTCATCTACATATGCCCTGTACATGGTTGTGAATCAATATCATTTGTTTCTAAGTCTTCTAGTAACAAGCACGAAAGCAAAGTATGGCTCAGAAGTGCGTCAATCCTACGGAAAGACACTTAAAAATCATTTTGAGAAACCGAAATCAATGAAAAAGACGTGTAATTGGTGCCCCGGAGTCAGAGGCCAGAGTCAAGTCAGCAGGTTGTTGATGGTCGCTATACCTACTACACCTCGACGCCAATGGCCGGCTACAAAAAACGGTCTAAGAAGACACATTCGAATATCGATGGGAGTCTTATGGCCCTTTAAAACCAATCAATTCGAGGAGACACTCCTTTACAGGTTACATGCTCAGCTTGATCGGACCTGATAGCAGTTGGCCCGGATGATCTTGCGGCAAGTAGCCACATGCTGTTGCAATTTTGGTTCTCTCTCACTAGAAGAAGCGCTTCTCTGCCTTGCTATAGTATTTCCAAACATTACACCGTTATTTTAGTTGTTGGTTTCTTAAGTTCGCTCATGCTGTTGACTAAGAGAAGGGTTACTCTAGCAGCCGGAGTTGGTTTCGGAGCTGCGGCCCGCCCGAGGCGGGATCCACTGACGTAGGTAACTGCCGTCTCCGGTCCCGCTATGAATCCCGCCAGGCCACCAATCCGGAGGTTCACCGGACAGTGTGCTCACTTCTATTATTGGACGTGATATCTCGTCGTTTTCTGCCTGTGTTCGCTCCTGCGAATGGGCTACTTGGCACCAGCTAGAGAATCATCAAAACAGGCCTGATATACCAGGTCGCTCTTCGGGTTCCCATCGCCATATATAAGTCGAGGAATTCACCTGAACAAATACTTGAAACGAAACAGCGGTGCGAAGCTTCCGCTTTGGTGTGCTGGGACAGAGACGTAGGAGACCTTCACTGTGCGTGACACTACCTGTACTATTTCATGAGGGCTCAGCGGTGTTGAAGCGTCGTCCCCCGTTTTTTCCCAAGCACAGTCATGCCACCAGATGTGGCCAATCACTCCCATGTGTTTACGGGCGCATGAGCCTCAGCACCATTCAACGGTGCTCTAGTGTCATCAATTCTTATTAGCCAAAAACACGAGGCCAAGAAAAGACCCCTGTCGTTTTCATCTCACAGCTGCCACGCCATTTTGAGCTCTCGACTCTGAGTGGCATTTCTGCGGGAGAGAGAAGGAACCGGAGACTATGTTTGCAGTAGAAGATATTCCACCCACGCAGCATGCCGGCAAGGACAGAAAACTGCAATTCCTATAGAAAATCCAAGTCGCTTGAAGGGATATTGTTGAGGAGAAATCCTCATAATTAAAGTATAAAGAGCATTGTAGCTCCATTTTCTTGCCCTTCGGAGCCTTCTCCACCAAGCACTTTGCCATTTTGTTAACGTTTTAGTGGCATCGACTATTACAACCAGTCACATATCGCACTTGCCCGCTAACAAGGCTGTATCTCGCCTGTATCCTTCTCACTTCCGTCTATTATGAGCGAGGGCGTCTGAAAAATCTATTGTTGTCTGTTTTCAATGAAGTCCAGCGTCATGGCTTCTCTCAAAGCGACCACATCCTTCTACAAGTGTGACAAGATTCGATGCGAGTCCTCCTTCACCACGATGTCCAACCTCAAGAGACACATCAAACAGAAACATGGCCCGAAATCCCGAATGCTTTGCGGCGAAGAACGCAAGAACCATTCTTCGAACAAGAAACGACACGAACGCACATGTCGCAAGTGCAAAGCACTCATGGCCCAGCATGACGCCCTTAGGTTGGTTGCTGAGCCAGCCTCTGCACCTACGGATGTTAGTCGCTGCGCTGAGGTAGACGCGACGGACACAACTGCCGCCCACGCTTTCCCTAGCACAGGCCAGGGCGACGTTATCGAATCTGACAACAACTTGTCATTTGAAGAGTTTCTCTACACTCTCGACTCGGTACCGAGCATTATTGACAAAATATGGCTGAATGGTGAGCGGTGTTTTCTCGTGTTGGCAACTGAAAGCTAATGTGTAAGTTCGATAGTGGAGCTAGATGGTGAATGCTCCCACTAAGGTAGCTAATCAAAGTGTCTGGAGCGCGGCATCAATACCTGAGGTACCGACTGTAATGATTAGGCTTATGAGAAAAAAGGACGGAATGGATGCGAGTTATTTACGAGTTGGAATTCAATTATCTGCTGCCACCCATTTTGTGGCACTATCTGTGCTGTATTGACACGTTCTCAACGAACTGTTGTTAGTGGGCTTCTGCAGCATCCAGTGCCTAGGTAACTTTAAGTGAGTTTCAAATGAAAACCTGCATTCACGGTTCTCTTACCTACATATATCGCGAATGATGACTGGCTCGACTGGTTCCTGCGAAAAACACCGATCGTCACCTTTTCTCAGAACCAGCATTGCGGGACATTTTCGGTGAGTTACTTATCCTAGAGGTCCTTCTGCCGTTCGTCCCGTCTTCGTCTTCCCCACGGTGCAGGGTGTCAGGGACCGCCTCATCTACCTTAGTACCCCACAGCGACGGGAAACTCAGTGCCAACAGCATCCCAAGTCGCGCGCATGAAGATGTCAATACAATGGGCCGGAGAAAATTAAATCCTGCGAGAAAAAAGTGCTCGGAACAGCTGTAATAGATCTTATTTCTTTAGCCTGTTTTGTTTGACAACGCCATAAAACTCTGTCCCTGTTGTCGCTGATGATAGAGACATGAGTTCATCCCGCGCGGTTCAGTTTTGCCTTCTTCACCGTCAGTCAATGGCGCTTGACTGCTGCCAGAAATCTCGTTGTTTTCCCTGGAATAATTAAACGAAGGGACCAAATTAATAATTGCAGGCCGTCAAAAGCACAACACGATCAGCTTATTACCTTGTTGTGGTAGGAAATGTTCACAACAGTGGCAGGAAATCCGAGTTTGGGGTACACAGCAAGGATCAGGTACCCGGAGCTTAGGGGCTAGTTCCCGGACTCGGGAGCCAAGTGGGTCGCAACGGGCCTCGTCCGGCCCCGTTGAAGCCGCTGTCGCACGTGCGTGGGTAGCTCCTCAACCGGCAGGCAAGCTACGTACCTGACGTATCGCAGTACGCCTTGAACTTACCTTAGCTAGGTGCAGATAATAAATACTTGGCGTCTTCCGCGCGCGCATCTTTGGGGAAATCGCTCTGAGGAATTTACAAATCTGCTGGAAAGTCGTCGCAAGGAATGACTTTTTGATGTTGTTTGAGACTCTGGGTCGGGTATATGACGGAGTTCCCACTCCCGATGTACTCGTCCTTCATTTCCCGTACTGATCATCCAGTGCAGCCCACTCGGAAACAACAGTCGCCTCCTCGTCACGCTCATCAATGAGGCCAGTCAGGACCATGAGGTGAATCGCCTTCTTCGCGTACAATTTGGCTTGGTCCAGCTTCCCCAAGCCCATAAACACGTCCTGCAGAGTCTCGTAGATTTTGATCTTGGGTTCTTCCGCACCCTCCTGATCACACGCAGCCATGAGCTCCCGCATCACAGCCACTGTCTTGAAGAGGTCTCCTGTCTCGACAAGGGAGTCCAAAGTCGCCAACTGCTTCTCTATATGACGCGTCCGCTCATCGGAGGCTCGAATCTCGGATCGCGACGCAGTACACTTATTACAGCTGCATTCGAACCCCCAGTTCTTCATTCGACTGCGACGTTCGTAGAAGGGAATGCCTGGGGCAAGGTCTAGAGTGATTTATCGTCAGCGATTTTGTGGGGAAGAGACAGCCACGAGGCCCTTTGTCGCAAGGTGACACTCACAGGTTATCGTGATTTCTTCCCCGGCTTGGATGTCTCGGTTTGCTGTGACGAGAGCGCCAAAGTTGCGTGGCGAGAACCGCGGTCGGGCGCTGTAGGTACATTAATCTGAGGTTGCATTCATTGGTACATGAGAGTACCACACTCCACAGACGCCAACTTACTTTGGTGTGCAATCGTGATTCATGAGCTAAGGTGGATGCAAAGAATGTCAGTCACCCACATAACCTGGCAATACTGCATTCATGTCGGATGCTTACCGCAATCTCAGGGAATAGCCGATAATAGCTCTCATTTTCCACGTCGAGAGAAAAGGCATTGGTGGCGAGAACATCAAGCACGATATCATGTTCAGGATGCGCCCTGGCGCCATCGTAGACACGATGCGGCTTCGCCAGACGGTCCGTCGCGAGACGAAGCAGAGCGTTGCTGTCTTCCTCGGTAAGCGAAAGCATGACCCGTGAGTCCACGACGAGGATGGCATAGTCGGCGAGAATGGGCTCGTCCTTCTTTATCAGACGAGTAGCCACGACGCCACGGCCTTTGCCGGGGATCTCGACTACATTGTAAGGGGTATCTTGCAACGCATGCTGGTAGGTATCGGCCACGAAGCCCGCGAAGTGCGCCGCGTGTTCCGGAACAGCAACGACGGAGACACCGTACGGACCACTGGTGGCGGCGGTATAGGCGCAGAACTGGTCTTCCGGTCCGTGAGCCGCATCGACGCACTGTCGGGGATGTGTCCAGGGAAGACTCAACGATGTGTTACCAAGGGCAGAGTCTTCCGCTGGGATGGGGCAGCTGTTGAAGGTGTACTTGCTGAGCACAAGCTGGTTGAGATCGCCGCGGCTGCATTGGACGTCGGACTTGTCGAGTAGGCTTAACTGTAAGCCATGTACTGGAAGGAGGTGACCCAGAATAGTCAGAAGTCCTTGAAAGGCATGTTGATGTCTGAAAATCATCTTGAAAACGTCTTGCAAATGCTATCAAAAATTGGGCTCAGGGTGAAATGCATCATGCGCTCAGTTTGAATGGGCGGCAAAGTCGAGAACTCCTCGGTGATTTCATGAAAGCGACGGTCTCCCAGATCCAAGGTGACTCAGCGAGGCAGATATCCTTATCTCCAGAGTTGGTTAGAATGGCTGAGGGCGGCTTGTACGTACGATCGCCCGATGTCTGACTAGCCAGAGACGTGATATGATGCCCAGCTTCCCAACACAAGTGTCCCCATTTCGGGCGGTTCCAATCGGTCCGTAGGAATGGCTTCCCAGTTTCAGACAGAAGTTGCCAATTTTGCTGACCGGACATTAAGGCCGCAACGTTATCATGGTCAGCCAAGAATAAAGGTTTCTAAACAAATATCAGGCTTCAGCGTTGGCAACCCACGTGGTGCGGTCAAAACTCTTGGATGTCGTCAACCGGTCTCAACCAACTGCGCCAATGCGGCGAGAGAAGTAGTTCCGCAAGTGGTGTCTAGGCGCGTCTATGTTCGGAGAAAAGGAAGTTGCAGGGATACTATACGGTAACAACGCGGCGTAGTCGAAAGAACATCAGACAGATCGGCGAGTTTTTCAGCTCCAAGACAATTGACTTACCCAATACCTATGGCATGATTTACGCACATACATCGCCTTCCAACCAATCCAACTCTGGGATATCCAGAGTTACACCGTATGGGATGAGTTAGTAGTATTGTAGAAGTCTAGAAACACCTTTAGAGTTATTCTTCACTCAACGGTGCCGACATTGTCTCTCTGCGTCTACCTTCACCTAACTTTGCACATCATGATAATCCAGCTCATTGGTGTTTCGTTCAGTTGGGAACCTAGAGCCTCATCGGGTCCAGATTAGGTTTTACAGGAAAGAATTCTGTCTGTTGTCCGTTTCCGGTAGTTTTAGCAGCACAATTAATGCTAGCAACTCGCTTCGGAGATTAGCAGTTTGTTCAATTAGTCGTACTTATGGGCCAATGAATTTATGTTTATATGTCGACGTGTTCTTAATTCCGGAATGTCTAACGAGCGTATAATCTGCGCTATTACAAGCGTAGCTGGCATTGTTCCCCAGCATACAATGTAACAAAAAGAAAAGTAAATCTGTTCTGTTGCCATCCATCCTTCCGAATCAGTCTTCCAAGAAAGAAGGGCGAATCCGCCCACGTGCTTCGATGGATCTGACTCTGTCACCTGTACATGGTCTCATTCACAAAGCACCAAGCTCCTCGAAGACCTCCTTAACCCAGCCGTAGTCCTCCTCAGTAAGGGTAACGTAGCGGACGCAGTCGTCGCCGCAGGTGACGGGGATGATGTCGTTGTCCTGGGGGTTGCCAATAAACCAGGAGACAAGAGGCATGCAGACGGCGGGGAGGCCTCTGACTTCGATGCCATCCCAGTCTACACCAACGGGACCGGTGATCTCGACGGTGCCATCGAGAGCGTCGATGCAGTTGTCCCAGTCGTGCTGGTTGATGCCCTCAGGCGGGGCAGGGCGGTCCTGACGGCCGACGAGGTCGGACTTCTTGACGTTGATGAATGTAGGGGTCCTCTTCATCTTGCGGCCGCAGTCGCCGACGCTGCAACCAAAGCCGGCAATGCCCACAGCAGTGCCAACGCGGCCAGAGGTGACACCGTAGGCCGCAAGGCCCTTGCCAACGCTCTTCGCCGCGGCTTTGGCGCCGACGACAGCAGCCTTAGCGGCGATGGGTGCTGTGGTGCCCTGCATAGCAGTGAGGGCGGCGATGACGGGAACGGCAATGTTGTAGAAGTGCATTTTGAAGGTATTGATGAGTGTTTATATGGATAGTGAGTTATGGGAGTTGATGAGAAGTCTGATTTGTTGAATGGGGGTTGAAGTGCTTTGCAGTTTTTGTTGCTGAAGATGAGGAAAAGAACAAGAGCTCATGGTGAGTGAATACTGGTCGTTTTATAGATGAATTCGACAGCCTCAGACCACCATCATTCCCTCAGCTTTGCTCTTTGGCCCCCGAACATTGCCATGAAGTCTCTCAAGTTGATCCCGATGGCCCACAGCACACTTGCCGTCACTCTACCAGCAGCATGTGGACATCTCAAGTCGTATGGATGGCTTCTGTCGTGAAGCGGTACGCCCGTGCCGTTCCTGTGAGAATGAGACTATGTTGGTATGGGTCATGGTAGAGATGTCGGAGTGGAGTCTCGCAACTATTGAATCCTTCATTTCATCATCTGAGGCACAGAATATATTTCGAGGATCTCATCCTTGCCGCCGAGGTCTTGTCTTGATGTGAATACTAGAACATCCGTCAGCGTAGGCCGGCAGCCTGCAACAGCAACGCGTTCGTTACTTGGGCGAAACAGAAACAGCGCCGGTTTTCAGAACGAAACGAATATTACCCAGGCAAAACTATACATATCATAAATATAAAAATTGAATATGTTGTTATCAAATACAGATACTTTTCAAAATTAGCCCTGTATTCTTTTTCTTGATAATAAAGAAACTATAGAATCTGACATGATAGTAAAAGGAATAGATCTATCTGGCAACCGGCGTTGTCTTTCTTCGTCCGAGTGTGTGTATGCCTTGTAAGAAAGAACAGGACGTACCTCATACAGAAGTTCGAAAGTATCTTGTCTACACAACTGTTGGGCGACAAAACACTTTCCAAGAAACAGAAGTTCCCAGGTTTCCGAATGCTAAGGACCAAAAGTGGGGGAATCGCGCCGCAAAATGCAGTTGATAGCGTTTGAATGGGTGTGCGGCTTGTCTCGTATGTTTTTGCCGCGATTGTCCCGTAAGGTGGAGGAAGAGAAATCTCCTATTGATCCCATCGCCCGCATGCGTGGCGAGCCGCCGCGGCAACAGATCAATCCCTGGGTGCCTGGCTACGAGCTCCTAATCCAGGCGAGGACAGGAACGACTTGCCGCATGGAGCTTAAACTGACACAGATTGGGACTCTGGTTCTTTTTCTTTTACCCGAGTAGGAAATACTTCCCCCGCTCCGGCGCCGAGCCGCAGCTGCCTGCCGCCGAGAGTCAAGTCCTATTCACCGATGCTCGGCGCCTAGGCGCTTATGTGCCTATCATTCAGCCTGGACACTCTTAACCACAGTACCGATAAATGGCTATCCATGGATGGTGCCTTTACCTTTCCCTACATCTTGAAGAAGCTCGGTTGAAAACTCACGCCTCAATAAGAAGACACCCGACAAACTACAACACCAGTCACATACCAAGAACTACACACCCAAGTACTACACACTCAGTATGCGCGCTACTCTCGTCTCCGCCCTACCGATCGTTCGACTTGCAGGCACTCTTTTCATGGCCTGGAAGCTTCTATGTCTTGTCGCCAACTCGCCGTACCCGGCTATGGTCGTTCTCACCGAGTCCATGATGCCCGCCTTCCAGCCTGGAGACGTCATCATTCTCTGGAACAGAACCGAATACGTACAGGTCGGCGACATCCCCGTCATCTGGTTCACAGGCAACCCTCTCCCCATGGTACATAGAGTCTCCAAGACTGCCTTCGAGTAAGCCTCGCACTCGTGTCTCTTATTCTATTGAATCCTTCTGCGTTCGGTGTTGTTGGTCTTTATCTTGGCAAAAGCGATCGTCGATCTTCTGATGCCCAATAGCCGCCAACTGTGACAAGACAAAACCAGCCAAGTTGAATAGAAGAGGTTTCTGCCTGGAGCTCCTGTGAGATCGCTAACATAGTTTAATGTTACCTAGCACGGAAGGCCGTCAACTCATTCGAACAAAGGGAGATAATAACGACATCGACGATGTTTCCCTTTACCCATCGGGCCAGGATTATGTGGACAGAAGCCAGATTATTGGCCTCGTGCGCGGATACCTGCCGCGGATTGGCCTGTTCACAATCGCTGTTGGACAAGTCCCGTGGTTGAAGGAAGCTATCTTGGCTGGTTGTGTACTTCTGAGCGTGGCGATACAAGCAAAGCCTACGGAAACGCGCCAAAAGTCGGGCAATTGACATTTTGATACCCACCAAGCTGCTACAATTCCTTACATTTTCTAGGTTTTGTCTTGCATGTTGATCAATTGGTAACATGAAGGTGGTAACTGGCCAACAATATGATGTTGTTAGGCAAGCACAGGTTCTACGTGTTGAATCTGGAGAGACCACAAGTAAAACTTCGGATACAGCCATCTCGGAGTCATCCAAAAGAACCAGCTGTAGACCCATAGTAGCCCGATGACCCGTCCTAATCCTCTGACAACGTCGATTTTGAGAATCCAATCACATCTCAAAGCCCGTAGGCAGTTTCGGAAAACACTGGAAACTAACCTCTCAACGACAATTATACCATAATTGGCAACGAAAAACATGACATCCCGCAGTGCTTCGCCCTCTCGAATCTTCCAGGCCACCACGGCATGGGAGATCCCAGACACCAGAAAGATGCCAAACGCCGCAAAGGACTTTTCAGAGCTGCTGCCCTTACGTAGTCCCAGAGTCTGCGCCACACGGCTGGCCCACTCCCAAGCCGATGGTACCATGCAGTTATGCCAGAACTTGCCCCAGAAGCGGCGGACGGTGTACGCCTCAAACGGGCTCCCGTACAATGGCGGCCAGTCCGAAGGATCGTCAAGCCGGAGTATGCAGACGCTGATCACAGCGAGGATGGCGTGGCCGGTCTCCAGGGCGCGGACGCTGTTCCACACCCACCAAATGGCTGTGACGGCACGCAGGCTGACGACTTGGGGCTCGAATACACTAGAGTCGCGGAAAATGACCCGTCTGAGGAGGATCTCTTGGTCCGGTGCGTAGTGTTCGATGAAATTTCCCGAGTCAATGTAAGCCGCGAAAGGTTGTACGACCAGGCGATCAGCGAAATTGATGGCCAGCATCTTGGAAATGCGAAGAAAGCCGAATTCTAGCAGCCTGCCCAAAGTTTGGTGTTGAGGTAGTTCGTTTGCAAGTCTGAGAGCCCGGGGATTGTTCCAGATGCGCCAGGCCAATGAGATTGATTGTTTACTCGGCAATACGAAGGTTGGGTGCTTTCTGTGGTAGGTTCTCTCCTTTTCCTTGGTAGAAGTCGATGATACATCAAGCCCCAGGAAGACTGACCGCTCATGGACGCATAGAATCAAGGGAGCGGCTAGAGTGTAGAAACATGATATCATCCCTGTGACTGAATCCAGGCCAGCCGGCCCCCAGTCAGTGACAGGACCATCAATAGAAAGAACGGCAATGGCGTTGAGAATTAGAACGGGGATTAGAAAGAATCGGCGCTGAAGTCTTGGGGAAAAGTGCAAGGCCACGGTCGTCAGGGTGACGGAGGCGGCAAAGGCCAGGTTTGGCGCCGCAGCCCGGAGAGAGAAGTTTCTGAGCAGGCTGGACATCTTCTGATCTTCCGAGAGCTTGAGCCGTCAATATCCTACACCAGAGAGTTCGCAGATCTCGTGGTTTTATACACCATGAAAGACAAAAGAATCCCGATTCGCTAAAGGCTGCAGTTACGAGCATCTTAAAGCTAGGAGCGGCTGTGAGTAGACGATGTGGGTGGGGCAAATGTCCGAGTTCAAGTCGAGTTGCCCAGAACTCAGCTCCGTGAGGCCAAGGAAGTGTATGTTACATGAAACGGAGAATATTTAGATTAGCAGTAATTAAGTCTTCGCTGGCTCCCAACAATCCAACGGAGGGGCATGATCAGCTGGACGTCTGCAATATCCTGGTTCAAAAGAATCCCCTACGAAGGCTGGAGGAGGCTAGGTTTGACACGGAAATAGAACGGGGCTTAATTTGATCGGCTGCGGGAGACAAACAAGATCAGCAAACTCAGACGGGACGGCTGCTTGGCTGTCTTGCTCCAATCATTGCCAAGGGGCTCAGGATTGGAATCACGCGTCGCCCAGGCTTGGTAGTAACCTATAATGACGTTATACCTGGCTCGGCGTGTAATACCAACAGAGCACACAAAAAGCCCAAACATATCAACGATTTACCGTCTTTTCAGTGAAGGAACATACCTCATCCAGCCCCTCACCATATAAGACAAGTCGCCGTCAAGGCACTGAACAGGGTGCATCTCAATCGAACCTCATTTAGATTTGGGACAACTTGAAGCAAAGTCCACACAAAGTTACTCAGTCAGTCTTCGCCTTCACATCTAATCTTCACCGTTTGTGATTCTCTGCTAATTACGATTTTGTTTCCATAGCCAGTGGATTCTCGAGGTCACTGTCAATATCCCTTCGAGACAGAATGCCGCGGTCCGGTCATACCCACTCATCCGCCCACCAGATGGATCTCGAGGCCAAGAGGCGAAGAGGAGAGGGTTATGAAGAGAAGTACTGGAATAAAGCAAGGCTCAAGCGAACCATCGGCGGCTTGGTCTGTATGTGTGTCGTGGCAGGCATCACTGTTGGTGTTATTCACGCCGTCGGCAAGCTCTAAGTTCGTTTCTCGCCGGTAAGTGGTGCCTTTCGATTGAACGCCTCAGGAGCAATCGGCTACGGTCAACTTCTTTAGAGGTTAACAATTATAACAGGACTTGGAAAGTGTCGTTCTCTTTCGGGTTGATTTAATATATGAGCCTGAAGCCTTTCTGTAATCCTGTTGCAGCGTATCATCTCGTAGCCTTATTTTGATAACCTACAATTCTGTTCGCCTCGCGTCCCTACAAGTTCGTAGTCCTCCTGATAAAATGGGATTGAAGATCTAATATTAGCGTAATAAAGCCCGGGGGCGCGAACAGCCTAGGGATCGGGTGGCCTATCCTTCCATCCGGATCTTTAGCGTATCCGCGGTAACGAAGCTTTCTAAAGATGGGTTTGGCTTGGCATTTGTAAATGCGTCGGCAGGGTTATCGTCACCGTTGATCCATCAGATTTCTATGGGTTCTCGGCGTTCGTACGACTGGCGTAGAGCCATAATATCGATCATCAATCTCTTCTCGTTGGTGGTGCCGAGTTTCACAAGGCACTCGTACAACAAATAGGAGTCAGTACAGACGATCGTTGGGATGGTTGAAATCCCCAATCTGGTCGTGATGACTTTAAGTGTGGTGGCGATCGCGTAGGCCATATCGACGCCAGCGGCCATGCCGTAAACCTCGGAGGCTAGTACGCTGCGGGTGAGGCGTTCGCTCTTCGTCGAACTGTAATGAACGACGTTTCCGGTGATCTCGAAGTTGTCGTTATCGTTCTGAACGCGTTCGTTCGCTAAGATAATGAATCCTAGTTGCGAAGTCATATCAGAATTGTTCGCGAACGACCCGTCGACAAAAGACAAAAGCTTAGCTGACGATAACGTCAGCGGAACGAACGTTAAGCCTCTCGAGGGCGAAGTCAACTGCCACTGAAGTCGCGAATCCAGCGCGGTGATGTCGGCAGTATAGGGGTCTTGACGTTGAGCCGCAGTCGAAAGGTCAAAACAAGCCTCTGATTGGCAGCAAATGCAATATGCCGCGCAATACAATGCAGCCACCCTTAAAATCTGGTCATTAATATCATCTCGCCATACCCAATGAGTACACATTTAACATTCAATATTCTGAAAGAATAAAACTCTGTCCTGATAAGCTTCCTGCCTCTGGTTGGCAGATTGACGAAGTCTGTGCTACATTCGCCGCATCCACAACAAGATCTCTTTCCCGGAAAGATTATGCGCTTGCCAGGTTTTCTTCAAAGACAATCCAGTAATGGCATCTTAATACAATGTTGCCTTTGGCTCGCCAGAAGTCTGAAGCAGATACCTCAGCTACTTATACACTCCAGCTCGCACCGCTCCATCGGAACCTCTGGACTGAATACTGTAAGCCAGCTATCTATTTAACAGCTCCATTGAATGTCTTCTGTCTATTATAGGCTCATTCCAAAGCATACGCGAAAGCCGAAGCCAGTAGCAGCCAGAGAGCCGCGAAAGGCTATATGTGCCAAGCGCCTTCTCCCGCTCTGCTTCCATTGAGCTAAGCCCGACACATGTGTTAGAATTACAAAACGAGGGATTGCATTGTTATCAAGAAAATCAACTGACTCTCCAGCCACCTTGTATATCCGCAACATAACAGTTGCTCCTATCAAGCCGGCGCAGGTTCAGCATCCATGGCATAGAGCCAAGCAACAAACTATCAACATCACAGAAAACCATCGAGACAAAATCCTTTACTCTAAACGTAAAAAAGAATCATTTTCGCAAAGCCACCCCAGATCTACCAGGGAGGCATCCTATGCCGAGATGTATACAGAAAAACACAGGTGTGCGTTGTTGGATGCAATGCATTCTTTTCTCAGAGAATTCCATTAGTACGACGAATTGAACATGGAAAAGCGCCGGTTGCTCTTATCATTTTCACTTCGCTTAGCTTTTCGGTCAGCATAGCGCGCTGGGCTCACCTGCCTCCTCAGGAACTAGTCTGTAAGCAAGCCCAATGTCAATCCCCATAGTTTCCAGTAATCTAATACTCTGCATTCCCAGCTTCGCGGTTGTCGCGACTTGGTCAACGACTGCTTGATAAAGGACGAGAAATGAACTGTCTACTTATGGTAGTGAGAAACAGCAACGCTAATTGTGGCATATAGAAAACGGAAGATCAACCGGGCACGAAGACGGGGATAGGCGTTCACCGGTATCCCATCTGTCGGGGGAGCATTAAAGATCGTGAGTTCTACCATCCAAGTCCCGCAGTCTGCCTTAATCGTGAAAAATGTAAGACAAGATGGCTTATTCCTCGTCTGAGAAGATAGCCCACGGTCAATTTGGAAAGGGAAAACCCATTCATAGCGCTTCATCGGACATTATCTTTATCTGGTGAATTTCCAGCCCTAGAAGCCTGGGTGTGCAAGATCAAGAAAGAAACCATCTACCCTCAGATCCTCAGAAAGGCATAGGGTTCTACACAGTGTGTGTAAGAATCAGAAAACTCACAGACCGTCTGTCCTCTGGGGTGAGGTTCAAATAAGGTCGGCAGCTGACTCAACTCAACAAATGCTCATGTCAGAGTGAAAGGGAAAATAGGATGATTAATCACAATCGACCGGGACAAGGATAAAAAAAATAACGAAGAAAAAAAAGGAGAGGAGATAAGTAGAAGGTACATTGGTCCAAGGCTAGCATCGACTGCCACTAGTGGCAGGACACAAGACGTTCGGTGCAGCAAATGACACATTAGTCATGTAGTCAGGAGTTCGGAACCAGTACGAGGGCTAAGAAGTGGGAGAGCGGTAGATATAAGGTACTCCAAGTTCATACAGATAGAATCGGAGAGGTGGTGTGCAGACGTGTGATCTGGCACAACTCTCGAGCAGAGAATTTTGACACCGTTCGCAGGCGTTGTGAGGCATCCAGCGAGGGGCCCAAGACCACAACGCGGATCGCCAGGTCTACAAAATACACGCCAATTCAAGTTGAGCGGGTTATAGAACGCGAGTCCATTAAATGTGCGGCATTCAATGGTGTGCCTGCGATTTGCACGGGGGTTTAGTGATCGCCGTCTAAGTATATAATACTAGTGCATAAGAGAAGAAGGAAGGTGCTGTTACTGGATCGCATAGACTGGGGTAGGTACAAGTGAGTGAATAAAGGGGTGAATAGATGGATGGATGGATAGATGGATGGACTGGGGGGACTGGAACTGGAGGGACTGGACTGACTGGACTGACTGGACTGACTGGACTGACTGGACTGACTGGACTGACTGGACTGACTGGACTGACTGGACTGACTGGACTGACTGGACTGACTGGACTGACTGGACTGACTGGAGGGACTGGAGGGGACTGGAGGGGACTGGGGGGACTGGAAC